>NW_024097431.1:0-157500 GCF_016545835.1 Crotalus tigris
TGCACCTAAGCAAATGGTATCTTAATCTGGATTAGGACCAGTATATTAGGGAAAGAAGAAACCAAGTGGGAGGAAGAGTAAGGGAAGTGTAGTGGAGGGAGGGTGAAGTAAGTAAACCAGTTAGTAAGTAAGTAAAGAAGGAAGGAAGTTAAGAGAAGGAAAGGGAAGGGAAGGAAAGGAAAGGAGGATGAAGGAAGGGAAAGGGAAGGGAAGGGAAGGGAAGGGAAGGGAAGGAAAGGAAGATGAGGGAAGGGGGAAGGGAAGGAGGGAGGAAGGGAGGGAGGGAAGGAGGAAGAAAAAGAAGGAAGGGAGGAAGGAGGAAGAAAAAGAAGGAAGGAAGGAAGGAAGGAAGGAAGGAAGGAAGGAAGGAAGGAAGGAAGGAGAAGGGGAAAGATTCTTAACCATTACAGATGTCTGCTTGACAGAGGCAGAACCCAAGGACTTAAAAGGCTATTTTATCACTTTCATTCCACAAAACAATGCAAAACAGTGATTGAAACATTGTGGTCTGAGGTATGACATAAACAAAAAGACATTTCCTGAAATCAAGGTGCTACTTGAACTCTTCCAAATAGGGGAGAGAAAGAGAGAGAGAGAGAGAGAGAGAGAGAGAGAGAGAGAGAGAGAGAGGACTCACACATGCCCTGACGAAAAAACCTTGGCTCGTGAGGAAGCGGCGAAGGCGCTCCAGAAGGTAACGTTCTTATCTAGGGATAGAGTTCCCACTTTGGGGGAGAGAGCAGGCAAAGGTGGAACAAATGTTCCCGTCTATTCAGAGGATGTGGCTTGGGATTTATTAAGGAACTGGTGAGGGGAAGAGTGAAGTCAGCGAGACAGGATAAAAGAGTTGGAATACTGGGATCCCTCCAGGAAATACCTGATGATAGTCATCATACAGAGAAGTAGAACGTAGAAGTAGATGAGAAAGAGGATAAGCTACAGGCAGGAAAAAAGAACCGAAGTGGCATTGGCTATGTTCACACTTACTCCTAATGACACTGGAGGAATTCCAGCCGAATCTGATACGGATATAATTAGTTCAGTTTCACATTGGGCTGTTTTTTTTTTTTTTTTTTTTGAGAGAGAGAGAGCTTTCCTGCCTTCCAGATGTGACGGGGCTCAACTCTCATCCTCCTCTGCTGCCTTCCTCGGACATATTTACGAAGGAGAGAACTTTGGAAACAAGAGGCCCAAACAGTTAGCTTTACTCGTTTAGATTCACAGAACAGGTAATCCTCCATTTACGACCACCACTGAGCCCTTCTGTTGCTAAGTGAGACATTTGCCAAGCGAGTTTTCCGCCATTTTATGACCTTTTAGCCACCGTTGTTCAGTGAATCACTGCAGTTGTTAAGAGAGGAACAAGGTTCCTCTCTTAATGGGAGAAACGCGGGAGAAACTGTGATTTAAATGCATAGGCGAACACCCACGCGCAAGCGTGCATGTGCACACAGATCTACATAGAAGCTTGAAGGGGTGGCAGACTTGATGGATGCCCAGGGAGGCAACTACATCTAGTTACCTGTGGGAAATCTTTTGCTAATTGCTACACGGGAGTGTTTGGCCTTGATTGACTGAGAAATGCACTGATTATTCTTTCTTCCTTGTATACTGGTAAGTTGGCAGGATAACCTTTATGAGCCGAGGTGGCGCAGCAGTTAGAGGGCAGTACTGCAGGCCACTTTAGCTGACTGTGTTCAGCAGGTCAGCGGTTCAAATGTCACCGGCTCAAGGTTGACTCAGCCTTCCATCCTTCTGGGGTAGGTAAAATGAGGACCCAGATTGTTGGGGGCAATGTAAAATATATATATATATATACATTGCTTACTGGTGTACACCGCTTAGAGAGTGCTCGCACTTAAAGCGGTATATAAGTCTCATAAATAAATAAATAAATATTCTGACCCTTGAAAGGGCTGTTCAGAGATGGATGGCAGCGTAGCCCAGTTTCAATTTAGTTGACTCCAACACTTCTTGAGGGAAGCCACAAAAGAGGGTTGGAACTGAAGGACAGCTGTACCGACACGATAATCCAACACACCAAGGAGCAGAACGAAAATGCTCTGGCACTGGATAGCCTTGCTTGCTTCAGAAAGATAGGCTGATCGACGCAACCACGGAGATGCTTCAGATCTGTTCTCTCTGCTGGGCCCATCATCTGGCTGTGCTTGAAACGTAGGAAGTCCTCAACTTAGGACCATAACGGAGCCCCCAATTTCTCTTGCTAAGCATGATTAAATGAGTTTACGAAGAAAGAGAACTTTGGAAACAAGAGGCCCCAAACGATTTGTTTATACTCATTTAGATACACAGTACAGGTAATCCGCGCCGTCCGAACATAACTGAGCCCCAAATTTCCATCGCTACATGAGACATTTGCCAAGTGTGTTTTGCCCCATTTTACAACCTCCCTGGCTGCGGTCGTTAAGTGGATCACCACAGTTGTTAAGTTACACAGTTGTTAAGTGAAACTGGCTTCCCCTGGTCAGGGGGTTGTAAGAGGGGATCACTGACCCCAAGAAATGCATCCATTGTGAAATATTGGCAAGTGTCTGGATTTGGTCACGTGACCTTGGGGATGCTGCAGTGGTCGCACGTATGAAAAATAGTCGTAAGTCATTTTTTTTCTCCTCCCGGCGCTGTTGTAACTTTGAACAGTCACTAAATGAACTGTTGTAAATCAAGGACTACTTGTGCAGTCATCCTGGAAGGGCAGAATATAATTTTGGGACGGACTAACCTTATTTGCTGGTGGGGTTTTTTTGCTTCCCTCTTCCTTGCTTGGTTAATTCATTGTGTTTTAGACCCCTCCCCACCATTTCACTCGGCGGCGTTTGTTTCGCCCGGTGACAAAGGGTTTTGAAACGATAGACGGGAAAGTGCTGAAGCGGTTTTGATAACTACCAATTTAGAGCAGGTTGATGTTTCAAGGGGGGGGGGCAGGAAATCTTTCCCCCCGGAATCTCTCTCCCCTGGTCCTCCAACTCAATTTCACTTGTTTCTCGTGCTGTCAGTTCTACAGGGTGATGCATACGTTCAGACTTTTTTCTCTCTCTCTCCTCCCATTTAATTGCCATGGAAATTTGATAATTTCATTCGAAAGGAAAGTGGAGGGAAAAACTCAGGAAAAGCTCCAATTACTAGAGAGGGGGGGGGGGAAAGTAATCTTGATTAAAGCACTTCCCCCACGAAAATAGGGACCTCCTGAACTCTGCGGAGAGATGACGGTTGAAAAGCTTTCTTTCTTTCTTTTTCCTTTCTTAAGGGGTGCATAAGTCCATTCTTCGCCTTTCCCTCACTTCATTCACTCCATCCTGTCCTGGGGATCCTTTGTGTAAGAATATAAGAGAAGAAGGATCCTTCACGTATTCTAAGATGAAAGAATGTTGGTATTTTTTCCACAGCGGAGGGATTCCAAAGTTGCTTGCAAGCTTTGCTTGGGATCCCATTTGGGCTTAAACCTAACTTTTCCGTCTTTTTTCTGGCATTCCATTCATCTTCCCACTGATGGAGAAAAGATAAGCGTTGGGGCTAGATCAGGCCACACAACTGTCTAAACCCAGCCCTTCTGTCATTTGAGAGCTGATCAGCTGCTTTCAAGAAGCCTACAAGCAGAGAGCCCTCATCCTCATCCATAGTTGTCTTCCTCCATGGTTGTCTCCATCCATGGTTACTTTCAAGCCACTGGTATTTTTGAGTCTTGCAGCCTTACACTGTGAGTTATCTTGTCTTGTCTTGTCTTGTCTTGTCTTATCTCTTATCACGCCTCCTGCTTCAGTGACTCCCTCCAGCCATCTCATTCTCTGTTGTCCTCTTCTTCTATTACCCTCAGTCTTTCCCATCATTAGGCTCTTCTCCAGTGAGTCCTTCCTTCTCATTAGGGGGCCAAAGTACTTGAGTTTCAATTTCAGAATCTGGCCTTCTAAAGAGCAGTCAGGGTTGATCTCCTCTAGAACTGACCGGTTGGATTGCCTTGCAGTCCAAGGGACTCGCAGGAGTCTTCTCCAGCACCATAGCTCAAAGGCCTCCATTCTTTGTCGCTCAGCCTTTCTTATGGTCCTTATCTTATCTTATCTTATCTTATCTTATCTTATCTTATCTTATCTTATCTTATCTTAATCTTATCATCTCATCTCGTCTCGTCGTCTTATCTTTTGTCTTATCGTCTCGTCTCGTCTCATCTCATTGTCTTGTCTTGTTTTATCATCTTATCTTATCTTATCGCACAGTTGTTAAGTGAATCTGGCTTCCCCATTGATTTTGTTGGTCAAAAGATTGCAAAAGCGGATTCCATAACCTTGGAACACAGCAACGGTCATAAGTTCGACTCAATTGCTAAGCATCTGAATTTGGATCCCACGGCCATGGAGATGCTACAAAGGCTGTAAGTGTGGGAAAAAATGGGCACGAGTTACTTTTTTTCAGTAACTTGTAGCTTATAACTTTGAACGGTGACTAAATGAACCATTGTAAGTCAAGGACTACCTTCAATGCAATGAAGTGCAATAGATAGATGGACAGAAACAGGCAGACACTTCCCCCTCTATGCAAGGCACATAAATGCATGGAGCAAGCAATAAGGGCGGGTGAAGGTTAGTTCCCCAAGCTTGTGGGTTGGTTTTCCAACCATTTTGTTACCAGGCTAGGATGAGTTTAGGGCAGGGGTCCCCAACACTCAGTCCGTGGACCGGTATCAGGCCACAGCATGCCAACAACCGGGCCGCACAAACAAGCAAAGCCCCATCCGTGGGATCCAGGCAGCACACAAAACCATGGCCCCTCTGGTCCACGGAAAAACCTTTCTCCACGGAAGCAGTCCCAGGTGCCCAAAAGATTGGGGACCTCTGGTTTAGGGGACATCAATGTCAGTGTTCTTCTGCTTATAAGGGCTTCAGATGTGGGTATGTCAAGTGAGGGTCTTGTAATGGGGAAGTTAGACCCGTCATAAGACTCACCGATGACTCTGATGACTCACTCCGGACCCATCCCAAGGCCCATCACAGACCCTCTTTCGTTTATACACTTGCTTGGAGAATGAACCTTCACCCTCATCCTACACCCGAGCACAAATATTCACCACTATTGGAAGCAAAAGTCCTTATGTTATGGAATTCTCCTGCCCCCCCCCCCCCGGTCCTCCTAACTAATCCAGTTTTATTCCAGTGTGTATTTAGGCCTTAGATCAGATTAGCCCTAAGGACACTATGATGTTTATGAATTGCTTTTAATGACTACTCAAAGAAATAATAAATTTAATTCAAGAAAGACTAAAGTAATAGCAGTTGCCATTAAGTTCTAATTTTGTTTTCTTTCCTTGCTCATGATTTTGTCATACCCCACCCAGAGTGAGTTAAGACTGGGGTGGATTATCCAGGACACATGCCTCTAAAAATGGTGCAACAGAAGCCCCCGAGCTGTCAAGGAATTCATTGAAACTGTTGAACATTGCCTGAGTCGGTGATTAGGAAGCAAGATTGCCACTGCTCACAACTCCGGCTGGCATGAAAATCATTTGGATCTATCAAGCTTCAAATTTTTACTGCTGGTTGATGGGTCTTCTCGCTTTTAAAGATAGTTCTTTAAACAAAATGAAAAAAAAAGAATATATATCCTCACAAACACATACATACGTGTGTGTGTGTGTGAGTGTGTGTGTGTGTGTGTGTGTGTAGTTGTATCTTGAAGCAATACCATAAAGAAGAGAAAAGATGGCAGGGAGGGAAGAAGGAAGGAAGGAAACAGTGAAAAAAGGAAAACAGGTAGGTAGGGAGAGAGAGAGAGAGAGAGAGAGAGAGAGAGAGAAAGCAGGGGAAGGAAGCAAGGAAGGAAGCAAAAAAGAAATCAGGGAAAAGAGAGAGAGAGAGAGAGAGAGAGAAAGGAAGAAAGAAAGAAAGAAAGAAAGAAAGAAAGAAAGAAAGAAAGAAAGAAAGAAAGAAAAAGAAAAGGTGCCAATGAATGGACTTGATTATTTCATTGACAGCAGTCAATATCTCCTTGCATAGGAATGCATTTACTTATGGGCGCATAAGTAATTCATTTATAAAATTGAATTATCCGACTAAGGGAGATTGTATGTTTTGATTGTGTTGCAGTCCTTCTGAAACTGACTTAAAATTGATAAAAGCCAGATGGGAAACGGAAACGGTCCATTTCATGACTCTTTAAATGTTTAAATTTCTTAACCCTTTGACTTTGAATATTCCCTCTCCCCTGAAAAAAATTAAGAGTATAGTGTGGAAGCAATTTGTTGGGAGGGTTCCTGGTATGCAAAACAGGTAATGAAGTACTTATACCAGTGTGTTGGGGAAATAGCACCAGGGATATTAGTCTGCAGCCCCTGGCTGAAATTAAATTCCTTTTTGAGGAGAGGGAGATGTCCGCCAAACAAGATGTCCTTGCAAGGAGGGATATGTGCTCCCCCCAAAAAAATAAATGCCCAGGTGCTGATGCTTTCATGGAGGTCTTCAAGCCAGGAAAATGTAATATTAGGGCTTCTTGTAAGACTGTTTGGAAAATGGATTGTCCTCATTTTTGCTTTGCTTTTTTAGCTTAGATTTTTTTTTAACTGTTTTCATAACAGGACGTGTAGTCATGAGATGAGGGACATAATTAGATCATTAATGAGACGTTGTGGAATTGTATGGCTTATTGTTTGACTTTCTGTAAACCCTGTGAGTCCCTATGGAATCAGCAGTATACAAACGTTTGGGTGGATGGATAGATGATAGATAGATAGATAGATAGATAGATAGATAGATAGATAGATAGATAGATAGATAGATAAACAGATGGGAAGGAGGAGGAGGAGGAGGAGGAGGAGGAGATGATGATGATGATGATAGACAAATAGAAGATAGGTGGTAAGAAAAAAAAAGAAAAAGGAGAAGGAGAAGGAGAAGGAGAAGGAGGAGAGGAGGAGGAGATAGATAGATAGATAGATAGATAGATAGATAGATAGATAGATAGATAGATAGATAGATAGATAGACAAATAGAAGATACATGATGAGAAGGAGGAGGAGAGGTAGATAGGTAGATAGATAGATGATTGTTTAAGGTGTTTAAGATGATAGTTATTAAAACTTGGGTTCTTCTAATAAAATTCAGAGCATTTTAGCATGGCCAAAAACACCACTTCCCAATTCATTAATGACAGTAGAATAGTGGTCTCCACTTGCATCTTCTGTAAATTTTGAAGACCTTAGAATGAATTGCTAGAAGTTGCAGGTTTTCCCTCCAGCTGCCCATAGCAGAGTAAGAACCTCACTTCCCATGTGCCTTGCCTTGTGGCAAAGGTGTTTCCACTGAAAGGAAGACTTGAAAATTCAGATCTTTATTCACTGGGCAGTTTCCCCAAAGCTTGGTGTGAACTGCTAAGGCACTATGGTGGCTTAGCAGCTGTAGGAAGAGGAGAGAACTTAGAAGCTGGTGAGAATTCCCACCAATGGGTAAGCAGCCTCCCCCTCCCAGCCCCAAGCTCTGCAGA
This sequence comes from Crotalus tigris, assembly GCF_016545835.1. Classification (NCBI taxonomy): domain Eukaryota; kingdom Metazoa; phylum Chordata; class Lepidosauria; order Squamata; family Viperidae; genus Crotalus; species Crotalus tigris. Next base: position 7,486 of record NW_024097431.1, read on the forward strand.
GTTTCAGTGTCACGAATCACAAACAGAAGTTTTGTAAGTCAAACTGCATCGCAACTGAGTTGGAAGAAAGCAGACCCAGCTGCCAAGGCCAATGAAAGCATGAGATCATTGGGGCTGGGGGAGCAGTTCTGATCTGGGGATGGCACACACACACACCCACACACCCACACACACCAACGTGGACAGATTTAAAGATAGACTAGACAAATAGACAATGTTGTGGAGAAGACTACTCAAGGCTGATATTCATGATGGCTCTAAACTGTATCCGGAGACAGAATCCATAACAGTGTCTGAAAAACACAACCGATAAGCCACTGCTGAGTCCACGCTCCCCATTTTTGCCCACTATGGCATTTAAATGCTGCACTAGGTGAGCTGCTAATCTGGAATATCATGCTCTTCCTTATATTTCTAAGACACACACACACCCCAAAAAAACCCCAACATACATTTGGCTTGGTCAACTGGTCAATCTTTTTCCTTCTGTGGTAATGCAATATAAGGGGAAGAAACAGTGGTTCTCAAGATGTTATTGGACTCCAGTGACCATCAGGAGCAGCCAGTAGAGTTGGTGATGATGGCAGCAGTGGCTAAACAATATTTGGGAGATAACATAAAACTGACCTCTGCAATAAGGGGACCTTAAAGTTGTATTATACCTATCTGGAATGACATTTTGGAGATAATAATAATAATAATAATAATAATAATAATAATAGTAACAACAACAACAATAATAATAAAGTTGGAAGGGACTTTGGAGGTCACCTAGTCCAACCCCCTGCTCAGTCAGGAAACCCTATACCATTTCAGACAAATGGCTGTCCAGTCTCTTCTTAAAAACTTCCAGTGTTAGAGCATTCACTGCTTCTGGAGGCAGGTTGTTCCACTGGTTAATTGTTCTAACTGTCAGGAAATTTCTCCTTAGTTCCAGGTTGCTTCTCTCCTTGATTAGTTTCCATCCACTGCTTCTTGTCCTGCCTTCAGGGGCTTTGGAGAATAGTTTGATTCCCTCTTCTTTGTGGCAGCTCCTGAGATATTGGAGCACTGCTATCCTGTCTCCCTTCGTCCTTCTCTTCATTAAACTAGACATACTCAATTCCAGCAGCCTTTCTTCCTATGTTTTAGCCTCCAGTCCCCTAATCATCTTTGTTGTTCTTCTCTGTACTCTTTCTAGAGTCTCAGCATCTTTTTTACATTGTGGTGATCAAAACTGGCCTAAGTTACTGGCCTAAGATCGATCTCCCTCATCTATTAGAAGGATGTGGCCCACATTCCCTTTTTGTCATCTATAGATCTCCTCCACCATGTTTACTAAAAGAAAGCATAAATTAATTTTAAGAGCAAAGGGGAAACCACCCATCCATCCACCCACCCAACCAGCCAACCAACCATCCACCCACCCACCCATACCCATACCCATAAAAAACTTGCATGTCTGCTACAGCCCAATCCACTTTGTCTTCCCCAGTCTCAAAGGTTTCCCATAACTACCTAGGAAGTTCTTCCACTTTATTCCAGACACTACTAGATGGGGTTTTTTTGTGCTTGCCACTGGTGGTTGGCTTTTTCCTGTTTGGGAAATGAAATCATCTTTTTTTTTTGCAGGCGGAACAAATGAAGTTTATCAACAATGCAATTTAAGACCTTGCATTTCCCACCCCATTCATATTTTCCAAAACAGCGTTCAACTTTGTGTTTTCATCCATTGCCATTCATGCACGTGCACACACATGCACGCACACAACCACATGGCAAACAGTGAGACAAACTGCACAATCCACTCAAGGAAATCATCTATTTTGATCTGGAGGCATGTCAGAAAAGCTGATAATTTCTGATTGTCTGCAAACATTTTATGTAGATCCTGCTGACATCTGCCCTGCTCTTCGTGACGTCTCCTTGCTTTACTTAAACTTCTCTGACAATGAACTTAGATGTTTGGCATAAAAAGGAATAAATTAAAGAGGATTTATTGCTCCTGACTTGAACTGGATTGCTGAAGCCAACTGTTCAATTTGTGCAAAGTAATTGCATATGTTATTGTTATATGCTTTTTAAATATTTTATTGCAAACGAAAAGCCACTTGCAGTTGGTACATGTTCTATGAAGTATCATCAGTCCTGAACTACAAATAAGTGATGATTAGCGTATCCAAATTACCAACTGGAATGTGAAGAAAGACCTAGAAAAGACTCCTAAGGGAATTGAGATGCAAAACTAGTCACAATGATCTCTGCAGTGAACAAAACATTTCATAAAGCATAGCAAAGATTCTGCTGGACCTTCATGTATCAAATAGTCGGTCATTTCTGAATTCATATGGGGAGACAATCCCCCACATCAAATATAGCAAGAAAATCTGCATATATCAAATTGTAAGGCCAAATAATTTGTCTCCAACCAATGCCATTACTATTATCCTCCCCGTCCTCATACATTTGACCTACAATTATCCTATCCAATGTATTTCTGGATATAAAAGCAAGCTCTAAATTTCACCAAGCCAAAATCAACCAGGAACGCAGATTTTACTATAGTAATCAGAGACAATAGCTGAAAGTGGATTTGATGCATTGTACATATTAGCACCTATATTCTTTCATGTGACAATTTTTCCAGTGTGCAAGAATATGTTCTCTCTCTCTCTCTCTCTCTCCCTCTCTCTCCACACCTTGATATGCTTGCTTAGCATTTCAAGTTGTTGCGTTTCAAGTGTGTGTCACGTGCATGCAAATGGCAAAAAAATCTGTTAGTGAACACCAAATCATTCATGCATTGGCTAAGAAGTTAATTTAAAACATTCCCCTTTTAAAGTAGATTGCAGGAGACACGGATCACCTGATCAAACTAGAAAAAACATTAAAGGTATATAGAAATATTTCTGAATTTGATAATATGCAGATTCATTTACATTTTAAATAGATGTCCTGGTCGATTTCTTGAAAGGTTGATGATAAATCAAGACAAAAGTATTTTAACTGTTGTATAGCCATATTTTTTTATGTATTCAAAGTACAAAATACAAAGATTTTTTTTTATTTATTGCATTTTCTTATTCATGCCAATGTTTTCACATGGAAGGCTGATCCTTTGGGGGCTTTTATTAAAGTTCAAGTGGCATTCAGAACATCAGAATTATATATATATATATATATATATATTAAAAAAGAAGGAAAACCCTTCAGATTTTATTTGTGAAATTTGACTATCAAGAATTGTTTTAAAGATTTGTTTTAATGCTCAAGATGAAGTTAAGAATTAGCTGAATAGCGGTCATATTTTGCTTGAAGCAAGGATCTATCCGCACTCGGTAGAAAGCAATTCAAATTAAAGAAAGCATATGCCTTTGGGGGGGGGGAGATAATTCTCATTTGGAAAACACACACACACACACACACCAAATGTTTTGAGTTCCACATTGAATCAACAATAAAACAATACAGTTAATTCCAGGGAATGATAAAGACTTTTTTTTAAAACTTCCCCAAATATACATAATTTAAAGGATCCTGAATGATCATCAGCTAGAAATCCTGCAATATGGCTTTTGATCAAATATTCTGACCAAGAGATGCAGGGAGTATAGAACTTGGATGAGACTTTAGGGAAGTGAAACAACCGTTTTTTAACCAGAAGCGATCTCCAAGAGATATATTAAGTGATGACAGAGAGATCTTCTCAGGACAAACTCCACATCCCCAGTGTAGCCTGCCCTGATCAAGCAGGAGAGAGAAAAACCAGCCAAGAGAAATCATAAAACTTTATTGTTCCCTAGAGCAATGCAACAGCAAAGTTTAAATTTTAGGAGTCTGGGAATGACAAGCGGTCCAGGGAAGCTTAAAATGTGCATGTGTTTGGACGTTATTGTTCTAACGAGAGGCTAAATGCCCTCTAGTCTTAGCACATGTTCACCACCTGAAAGCTTTATTGCTTCTGACAGCAAAGAAATGGTACAGATGTTTTTTAAAAAATGCAATTTTTCAGCAAAGTAACTTGGGCTGCCAGAGCAAGAATGCACCATATAGCATTACCAAGTGTCTGCATACATTCAAGGTATGACTGAGCTAAGATCTAAGTTCTAGAAAGCTTTCTTTCCATTAAAAAACCCCTACTTTTCTACTTCAAACATTATTTAAAAAAAAGATTTTATATACATATACTGTGTGTGTATGTGTGTGTGTGTGTGTATGTATGTATGTATGTATGTATGTATGTATATGTATATGTATATGTATATATGACCTGATCCAGGGTCAAAGCGCAGAGGCAGTCAGCCACATAAAAACAGACTCCTGGATCCAGCATTTTATACCCTGACGATGTCGGTAGTGTGGCTTGATTTTGTAGATTAAACATTTGTGTTTATGATTTTATCCTGATGATCACCTTATTTTATTTCATACACACACACATACACACACATGTATATGTGTGTGTGTATGTGTGTGTGTGTGTGTGTGTGTGTGTGTGTGTGTGTGTGTATATATATATATATATTCTCTCTCTCTCTCTCTCTCTCTGTGTATATATATAGAGATATATATATAAATTGTATATATATATATATTAATATATATATATATATATCTGTATATATAGATTCTCTCTCTCTCTCATCTCGTGTATAGATATATTATATATATATATATATCGGTCTTTGTTGTCGTGTTTCTCCCACGTAAATTGGAAAGTGTCTTGGCGACGTTTCGACGAAGTCCCATTCGTCATCTTCAGGCTGGTGTTTTCAGCTTCGTGCTTCGAGCAGCAATGTGTGGTCTTAGCTGTTTCTTCCTTTTAACTGCCAGTGGGGGTATGAACAGATTGGGTGGGAGCTTGGCTGTGTTCTGATTGGGTGGAGGTGTGTTCTGAATGGTTAGGGGCTTGGCTGTGCTCTGATTGGCTGGGGGAGTGTTCTGTTTGGTTGTGCTCAGGTTAGTCTGAGTTGCAGAGGGGTTTAAGATTTTGGGGTTAGGGAGTCGTTTGTCAATAAGGGCAGGTTTACAAATGGCTGGTAGGCGGGAGGTATAATCTCGCTTGTTCATGCTGTGTGGGCGTTTTTCTATCTCGATGGCTTCTCTGATTATTCTGTTATTAAAATGTTCACTTTTGGCAATGGTTCTGGTATTTTTAAATTCAATTTCATGTCCTGTGGCTTTAAGGTGTTGGACCAGGGAAGATGTTGGTTCCTCTTTTTTTTGACTGAGTTCTTATGTTCTTCAATGCGTGCACTTATTCTTCTGTTGGTTTGTCCGATGTATATGGTGGGACAAGTGGTGCATGGGATTTCGTATACTCCTTGATTTTCTAATTCAATTTTATCTTTGGGGTTTCTAAGGATGGTGGATATTTTTCTGTTTGTGCAGAATGCTGTTTTGATGTTGTGTTTATGAAGAATCTTACTGATTCTGTCTGTGGTGCCTTTTATTGTTGGGAGGATGGCTTTGCCGTTTTCTTGTTCTTTGTCTTGGATTTTAGTGGGGGTTTCTTTTTGGATTAGGTTTGTAATCTTATTTCTATGGAATCCATTGGATGTTAGTACATTGGTGAGAGTGTTTAGTTCGGGTTTTAGGTGTTGTTCGTCAGCTAAGCGTTTTGTTCTGGAGATGAGTGTCTTGGCTACAGAGTTGATCTGTGCTGGGTGGTTGTGTGAGAGAGCGTGCAGATAGCGGTTTGTGTGTGTTTTCTTCTGGTAGATTGTGTGTCCTAGGGAGCCATTGTATTTCTTGTAGACTAAGACATCCAGGAAGGGAAGTTGGTTGTTAGCTTCTGTTTCCATGGTGAACTGTATTTTGGGGTGTAGGCTGTTGAGGTGTGTGAGGAAGTTGTCCAGTTTTTCTTTCCATGTGGCCAGATTATGAAGGTGTCATCTACGTATCTGAGCCAGAGTTTTGGGTTTGTGATCCGATTTTCTAGAGCTTGGGTTTCAAGTTGTTCCATTTAGAGGTTGGCAATGAACAGTTGAGAGGGGTGATCCCATGGGTGCTCCTTCTGTTTGTTTGTATTTTTGTCCGTTATAGATGATTATGTGTTGGATAGGCAGTGTTGGTCAGATCTAAGATGTGTTTGTTGGGGGTTATATTTGTTTTGAATAGCTGTCAAGCCTTTTCTTTGATAGCACTTGGGTGAAGAGGATATGACATCGGGGGGGGGGGGAGCTCCCTAGTAGGTCGCTGGGCTGTTCACTTTGTTTCTTTATGAGCTCTATACTGGAATGATTTTTTACGTGGTGAGGTGATGGATTCGGCATAGGGCTGTAGTTGTTTGGCGAGAAATTTGGCTAGTTTTGTAGAGGTGAGCCTATGGAGGTGACTATGGGTCTGAGTGGGGTTCCTTCTTTGTGTATCTTGGGGAGACCATAGAGTTTGGGGCATCTGGATGATTTCTCTCTGGGAATGATTCTTTGCTGGATCTCTTCGCTAATGGGGGAGGCTTTTATTTTGGATCTGGTGGTTTTTTCCAGGTAGTTGGTGGGATCTGTATTTAGGGGTTTGTATGTGGAGTCTTGGAGTAGGTTGGTTAATTTGGTTTGGTAGTCAGATGTGTTCATAACCACCGTGGCGTTGCCCTTGTCTGCTGGTAGGATTATTATGCTGGTGTCTTCTTTCAGGTTACGTAGGGCTGTCTGTTCCTCTTTGGGTAAGTTGCTTTTGGGTGGCTTGCTGGTACAGAGGATGTTGGTGATTTCGAGTCTGATTCTGTTAGCATCGTCGGGGTTGATTTTGGTCCGGCTGGTTTCAACTCCACATATAATGGTTTCAGTGGGGATGTGTTTGGGAGTGACTGCAAAGTTGAATCCTTTGGAAAAGGACAATGTGGTTTGGCTTTGGTGAGATCCATCTGAGATGTTATGACCACTGTTTGTTTCATGTGTGGCTGTGAGGAGGAGGGTTTTGTTTCTTCTCCTGGCTGTTCTTGTAGTCTTTTTCGAGAGTTTTGTTGGTGTGTGTATCTGTCTTGAGGGTGGTCTGTGTTCGGCTCTCCAGACCGCGAGTTGTTTGGATTTGTCCCAAAGTGCGGGGTGGATCTTGTTGCTGAGTTTGAGGTGGAGTGTGAGGAGATCTTTGTTAATTCGGTCTAGGAGGAATCTTTTTGTGTGAAGTTCATTTCTGATTATGGCCAATTCTGTTCTTTTCAGGATCCGTTTGGTGGCTGCAGAGTTGGAGTGGAATTTCAGTTGGAAACATGTGGGGATTAGATTTTGATCTCGGCAGTTACGTAGGAATGCAAGGTCACATAAAATGGAAGCTCTTTGGACTTCAAGTTTTTCATAGGTCCTGGTCAGATGGTGGATTTCCTCCCCGTAGAGGTTTGATATTTGTTTTCTGAGGTTTTCGTGGGTATTTGTATGTAGGTCTTTGGTTGTTCGGGTTTTCTCCCACGTAAAATTGGAAGTGTCTTGGCGACGTTTCGACAAAGTCCCATTCGTCATCTTCAGGCTGGTGTTTTCAGCTTCTTGCTTTGAGCAGCAATGTGTGGTCTTAGCTGTTTATTCCTTTTAACTGCCAGTGGGGGTATGAACTGATTGGGTGGGAGCTTGGCTGTGTTCTGATTGGGTGGAGGTGTGTTCTGAATGGTTAGGGGAGTGTTCTGTTTGGTTGTGCTCAGGTTAGTCTGAGTTGCAGAGGGGTTTAAGATTTTGGGGTTAGGGAGTCGTTTGTCAATAAGGGCAGGTTTCCAAATGGCTGGTAGGCGGGAGGTATCATCTCGCTTGTTCATGCTGTGTGGGCGGTTTTCTATCTCGATGGCTTCTCTGATTATTCTGTTATTAAAATGTTCACTTTTGGCAATGGTTCTGGTATTTTTAAAGTCAATTTCATGTCCTGTGGCTTTAAGTTGTTTGACCAGGGAAGATGTTGGTTCCTCTTTTTTGACTGAGTTCTTATGTTCTTCAATGCGTGCACTTATTCTTCTGTTGGTTTGTCCGATGTATATGTTGGGACAAGTGGTGCATGGGATTTCATATACCCCTTGATTTTCTAATTCAATTTTATCTTTGGGGTTTCTAAGGATGGTGGATATTTTTCTGTTTGTGCAGAATGCTGTTTTGATGTTGTGTTTATTAAGGATCTTACTGATTCTGTCTGTGGTGCCTTTTATGTATGGGAGGAGGGCTTTGCCGTTTTCTTGTTCTTTGTCTTGGATTTTAGTGGGGGTTTCTTTTTGGATTAGGTTTGTAATCTTATTTCTATGGAATCCATTGGGTGTTAGTACATTGGTGAGAGTGTGTAGTTCGGGTTTTAGGTGTTTGTTCGTCAGCTAAGCGTTTTGTTCTGGTGATCTGAGTGTCTTGGCTACAAGAGTGATGCTGTGGCTGGTGGTGGTTGAGAGAGCGTGCAGATAGCGGTTTGTGTGTGTTTTCTTCTTGTAGATGGTGTGTCCTAGGGAGCCATTTGATTTCTTGTAGACTAAGACATCCAGGAAGGGAAGTTGGTTGTTAGCTTCTGTTTCCATGGTGAACTGTATTTTGGGGTGTAGGCTGTTGAGGTGTGTGAGGAAGTTGTCCAGTTTTTCTGTCCCATGTGGCCAGATTATGAAGGTGTCGTCTACGTATCTGAGCCAGAGTTTGGGTTTGTGATCCGATTTTTCTAGAGCTTGGGTTTCAAAGTGTTCCATGTAGAGGTTTGCAATGACAGGTGAGAGGGGTGGATCCCATGGGTGCTCCTTCTGTTTGTTTGTATTTTTGTCCTTTAGAACAAAAACAGACAAAAGATAGAAATGGAGAAAAGTATGTGTTGGATAGGCAGTGGTTGGTCAGATCTACGATGTGTTTGGGGGGGTTATATTTGTTTTGAATAGCTGTCAAGGCTTCTTTGATAGGCACTTGGGTGAAGAGGGATATGACATCGAAGCTCACTAGTAGGTCGCTGGGCTGTAAGTTTTGTTTCTTTATGATCTCTATAAACTGGAATGAGTTTTTTACGTGTGAGGTGATTGATTCTGCATAGGGCTGTAGTTGTTTGGCGAGATATTTGGCTAGGTTTTGTAGAGGTGAGCCTATGGAGCTGACTATAGGTCTGAGTGGGGTTCCTTCTTTGTGTATCTTGGGGAGACCATAGAGTTTGGGGCATCTGGATGATTTCTCTCTGGGAATGATTCTTTGCTGGATCTCTTCGCTAATGGGGAGGCTTTTATTTTGGATCTGGTGGTTTTTTCCAGGTAGGTGGTGGGATCTGTATTTAGGGGTTTGTATGTGGAGTCTTGGAGTAGGTTGGTTAATTTGGTTTGGTAGTCAGATGTGTTCATAACCACCGTGGCGTTGCCCTTGTCTGCTGGTAGGATTATTATGCTGGTGTCTTCCTTCAGGTTACGTAGTGCTGTCTGTTCCTCTTTGGGTAAGTTGCTTTTGGGTGGCTTGCTGGTGCAGAGGATGTTGGTGATTTTGAGTCTGATTTTGTTAGAGTCATCGGGGTTGATTTTGGTCAGGCTGGTTTCAACTTCACATATAATGGTTTCAGTGGGGATGTGTTTGGGAGCGACTGCAAAGTTGAATCCTTTGGAAAGGACATTGGTTTCGGCTTTGGTGAGGATCCTATCTGAGATTTTATGCACTGTTTGTTTCATGTGTGGCTGTGAGGGAGGAGGGGTTTGTTTCTGGCGTTCTTGTAGTCTTCGGAGTTTGTTGGTGTGTGTATCTGTCTTGAGGGTGGTCTGTGTTTCGGCTCTCCAGACGGCGAGTTGTTTGGATTTGTCCCAAAGTGCAGGGTGGATCTTGTTGCTGAGTTTGAGGTGGAGTGTGAGGAGATCTTTGTTAATTCGGTCTAGGAGGAATCTTTTTGTGTAAAGTTCATTTCTGATTAGGGCCAATTCTGTTCTTTTCAGGATCCGTTTGGTGGCTGCAGAGTTGGAGTGGAATTTCAGTTGGAAACATGTGGGGATTAGATTTTGGTCTCGGCAGTTACGTAGGAATGCAAGGTCACATAAAATGGAAGCTCTTTGGACTTCAAGTTTTTCATAGGTCCTGGTCAGATGGTGGATTTCCTCCCCGTAGAGGTTCGATATTTGTTTTCTGAGGTTTTCGCGGGTATTTGTATATAGGTCTTTGGGTGTTCGGGTTTTCTCCCGCGTAAAATTGGAAGTGTCTTGGCAACGTTTCGACGAAGTCACATTCGTCATCTTCAGGCTGGTGTTTTTAGCTTCTTGCTTTGAGCAGCAATGTGTGGTTTTAGCTGTTTCTTCCTTTAACTGCCAAGTGAGGGTATGAACAGATTGGGTGGTAGCTTGGCTGTGTTTCTGCTTGGTGGAGGTTGTCTGATGGTTAGGGGAGTGTTCTGTTTGTTGTGCTCAGGTTAGTCTAGTTGCAGAGGGGTTTAAGATTTTGTGTTAGGGAGTCGTTTGTCAATAAGGGCGGGTTTCCAAATGGCTGGTAGGCGGGAGGTATCATCTCGCTTGTTCATGCTGTGTGGGCGTTTTTTCTATCTCGATGGCTTCTCTGATTATTCTGTTATTAAAATGTTCACTTTTGGCAATGGTTCTGGTATTTTTAAAGTCAATTTCATGTCCTGTGGCTTTAAGGTGTTGGACCAGGGAAGATGTTGGTTCCTCTTTTTTGACTGAGTTCTTATGTTCTTCAATGCGTGCACTTATTCTTCTGTTGGTTTGTCCGATGTATGTGGTGGGACAAGTGGTGCATGGGATTTCGTATACTCTTTGATTTTCTAATTCAATTTTATCTTTGGGGTTTCTAAGGATGGTGGATATTTTTCTGTTTGTGCAGAATGCTGTTTTGATGTTGTGTTTATGGAGGATCTTACTGATTCTGTCTGTGGTGCCTTTTATGTATGGGAGGAGGGCTTTGCCGTTTTCTTGTTCTTTGTCTTGGATTTTAGTGGGGGTTTCTTTTTGGATTAGGTTTGTAATCTTATTTCTATGGAATCCATTGGATGTTAGTACATTGGTGAGAGTGTGTAGTTCGGGTTTTAGGTGTTGTTCGTCAGCTAAGCGTTTTGTTCTGGAGATGAGTGTCTTGGCTACAGAGTTGATCTGTGCTGGGTGGTGGTGTGAGAGAGCGTGCAGATAGCGGTTTGTGTGTGTTTTCTTCTGGTAGATGGTGTGTCCTAGGGAGCCATTGGATTTCTTGTAGACTAAGACATCCAGGAAGGGAAGTTGGTTGTTCGCTTCTGTTTCCATGGTGAACTGTATTTTGGGGTGTAGGCTGTTGAGGTGTGTGAGGAAGTTGTCCAGTTTTTCTTTCCCATGTGGCCAGATTATGAAGGTGTCGTCTACGTATCTGAGCCAGAGTTTGGGTTTGTGATCCGATTTTTCTAGAGCTTGGGTTTCAAAGTGTTCCATGTAGAGGTTGGCAATGACAGTTGAGAGGGGTGATCCCATGGGTGCTCCTTCTGTTTGTTTGTATTTTTGTCCGTTATAGATGAAGTATGTGTTGGATAGGCAGTGGTTGGTCAGATCTAAGATGTGTTTGGGGGGGTTATATTTGTTTTGAATAGCTGTCAAGGCTTCTTTGATAGGCACTTGGGTGAAGAGGGATATGACATCGAAGCTCACTAGTAGGTCGCTGGGCTGTAAGCTTTGTTTCTTTATGATCTCTATAAACTGGAATGAGTTTTTTACGTGTGAGGTGATGGATTCTGCATAGGGCTGTAGTTGTTTGGCGAGAAATTTGGCTAGGTTTTGTAGAGGTGAGCCTATGGAGCTGACTATAGGTCTGAGTGGGGTTCCTTCTTTGTGTATCTTGGGGAGACCATAGAGTTTAGGGCATCTGGATGATTTCTCTCTGGGAATGATTCTTTGCTGGATCTCTTCGCTAATGGGGGAGGCTTTTATCTTGGTTCTGGTGGTTTTTTCCAGGTAGGTGGTGGGATCTGTATTTAGGGGTTTGTATGTGGAGTCTTGGAGTAGGTTGGTTAATTTGGTTTGGTAGTCAGATGTGTTCATAACCACCGTGGCGTTGCCCTTGTCTGCTGGTAGGATTATTATGCTGGTGTCTTCTTTCAGGTTACGTAGTGCTGTCTGTTCCTCTTTGGGTAAGTTGCTTTTGGGTGGCTTGCTGGTGCAGAGGATGTTGGTGATTTTGAGTCTGATTTTGTTAGCGTCATCGGGGTTGATTTTGGTCAGGCTGGTTTCAACTTCACATATAATGGTTTCAGTGGGGATGTGTTTGGGAGCGACTGCAAAGTTGAATCCTTTGGAAAGGACATTGGTTTCGGCTTTGGTGAGGATCCTATCTGAGATGTTATGCACTGTTTGTTTCATGTGTGGCTGTGAGGGAGGAGGGGTTTGTTTTTCCAAAAAGAAACCCCCACTAAAATCCAAGACAAAGAACAAGAAAACGGCAAAGCCCTCCTCCCATACATAAAAGGCACCACAGACAGAATCAGTAAGATCCTCCATAAACACAACATCAAAACAGCATTCTGCACAAACAGAAAAATATCCACCATCCTTAGAAACCCCAAAGATAAAATTGAATTAGAAAATCAAGGAGTATACGAAATCCCATGCACCACTTGTCCCACCACATACATCGGACAAACCAACAGAAGAATAAGTGCACGCATTGAAGAACATAAGAACTCAGTCAAAAAAGAGGAACCAACATCTTCCCTGGTCCAACACCTTAAAGCCACAGGACATGAAATTGACTTTAAAAATACCAGAACCATTGCCAAAAGTGAACATTTTAATAACAGAATAATCAGAGAAGCCATCGAGATAGAAAAACGCCCACACAGCATGAACAAGCGAGATGATACCTCCCGCCTACCAGCCATTTGGAAACCTGCCCTTATTGACAAACGACTCCCTAACCCCAAAATCTTAAACCCCTCTGCAACTCAGACTAACCTGAGCACAACCAAACAGAACACTCCCCCACCCAATCAGAACACAGCCAAGCTCCCATCCAATCAGTTCATACCCTCACTGGCAGTTAAAAGGAAGAAACAGCTAAAACCACACATTGCTGCTCAAAGCAAGAAGCTAAAAACACCAGCCTGAAGATGACGAATGTGACTTCGTCGAAACGTTGCCAAGACACTTCCAATTTTACGCGGGAGAAAACCCGAACAACCAAAGACCTATATATATATATATATATATACACATACATACATACATACATACACACATACATATACATATACATATATATATTGGCTCGATTTAATTCTCAATCTTAAGTTTGCCAGAGAAAGCAAAGGAACAGCATCTAACCTGTGGCATTTCTTCTTCTTTGATACCCTTGAAAGATTTGTACACTCCTTTAAACCAATGTGCTTTTAATCCAAGTACTGCATTGAAATCCAAGATAAATGTTAGCTCTAGTGTCATTAAACAGAATTGGTTTATACATATACTCATTTATCATGGATGTGCAAATAATTTGAAAAGGAAAAAAAAGTGAAACATTCATGTCTCTGTTATAAACTGTATGTTAAAGGTCATCAGATGATGTCCTTTTTTTTCACTGACATAAATGCTTCTTCAGTTTCACGCTTTAATTCTGCCTGAGTGATTGCAAAATGTTCCCCTTTCTGGTGTCATAACTGTGTTTTTGGTTTCACAGTTCTCATCTTGTGGAATTGTGGAAGGGAGGGAGGGAGGGAGGATGAGCCTTAAGTATAGTATTAAGCTGAGTTACAATGAGGAAAATATATGTATAAGACTCATTTACTCAGGTTGACTTTCATTAAAATATGTCTACTTATATTTCTTCTAGGCTGCTATATACCAAATTACCATTAGCTCAAAATTATTCACATTAACTGGCAGGGTTTAGACAGTTATTAGATATTGCATAAGGTATCTATATACATCTCTGTTTCTTACTTCATTCTTGTATTGCTCTTCAAGGGTACAGAAAATACCATTATCAGACAATTTAGTCTTTTGTGATTACTGAGAAACTCACCATACTGGCAACTGAAACAGATGAGTTTAATAAAACAGCCACCTTGCTTTCCAAAGGGAGTGTAACTTTGTATACCAGTGACTTTGTATGGGAGAATTGTGTCTGAATGATGTTGATTTTAAACCTATCCTTATTTTAAAAGAGACAGAGAAAAGTGGAGGAAAACAAAAGTTTTTTTTCCCCCCAGAATTTGGTAAAAAAAAAATCTCCTAGATTTTGAATTTTATTCAGTTATCTCCAGCTTTTCCTGTATTAGCACCTATGATAATGCCTATAGACATGTATTGCTCATCTAGCATATTATGAGGAGATAAGAATACATATTACTTTGGACAACTTTCTAAAGATTTCAATACTATTTTGTAAACTTCATATCTCCACCTTCCATATATTATGAAATAAAAGAAAACTATGGATTTCATTTATATTGTTCTGATTGTTGAATTTAGTGTCATCAGCAAGAGAAATAGAACATACAACATAGAATCATAGGGCTGGAAGAGACTCAGAGGTCTTCTAGTCTAACCCCCTGTCCAAGGCAGGAGATTTTATGCCAGGTCAAATTATTGTTTAGACTATTTTGGAAAACCTCCAAAGATGAGGCACCCATAATGCCAGGAGGAAAGCTATTCAATTGATTAATTGTTCTCACTGTCATAAAATGTCCCCTTACTTCTAGAATTTTTCTTCATTTTTAAATCTAGGTTGGATTTATTTTTTACAAGCTTCCACCCATTACTTCTTGTTCTGCCTCTGGAGAATAAGTGAACCCCCTTTTCTCTGTGACAGCCTCTCAAGTACTGGAAGATAGTTATCATGTCTCCCCCCCCAATTTCTTTTCTTTGATAGGTTTGACATAATTAGCTCCCTCAACCGTTCCTAATACAATTTAGCTTCCAGACCTTTTATCATATTTGTTGTTGTTCTCTGCACACTTTATAGGGTCTCAGCATCTTTTTTGTATGGTGGTGACCAGAATTGTATGCACTGCAGTTGTAGCATATTGCTGGCTCATACCTAAGTGGTGGCCTACAATGACACCTAGATCACTCTCACAGTTACTATGGTTGACCCAGGTACTATCTATTCTTGGGTTGATAAAATGCCTTTGTTTTTTCCTAAGTGCAGGACTTTTTTCTTCTCACCACTGAACTGCATCTTGTCAAAAAGCAATGGGGATATTTAAGACAAAGGTAAAATGCAACTGCTCAGTCATTCCTTGGATCAACTATCAGACCTCAGCACTCAATATTAGACTACTAATGTATGCCTGTCTAATTTTGACAAAATGAAAGATTTGTGACTATAGAATAAACAAACCCTGTTCAGATTTTCTCCCTTTTGGTGGCTAATAATCACATGAAGGTGAATTACACTGATGGCTCTACACCTGTGATACATCCCCATCAGCCCCATCATTTATAAAGTAGATGTAGCATATCTAGAAAAGAGAATCTGCTCAGTCCATGCACACTTGATTGACGACTTTGCTGTATTCCATTTTATATGATATATAGGAAGATATAAACTTTAAATGTTGTGGCTGGCAGAACCACAAATGCAAGGATGGGTCCAACTGCTGGCCCACTTGTGTATCTACACCCATCATATCTTGGAAAAGCTCAAATAGGAAACCTGTCTCCTCATTATTTGGTGAAATCTGCAAGTTGTGAGAACTAAAATATACAGTATTACTGGGTTTATAAAATGCTAGGGAAATAATGTTGATACATCTATTAAAAGTAATGCAAATAGGTCTGACTTCCAAAAAACCTTCCCCTTGACTGAAGAAAAAAAATATGCTGTTGTGTGATCTCCATTGGATAACTTACCTGATATAACAATTTGCGATGCAATTTCATAACAATTCTTTCCGATAATTTGCAAATGCTGCAGCGAACAGGGAGCAACTTAAGACAAATGTTTCTTCTGGAATATGTCATCTGAGAACATGTTAATCTAACAAATATATAAAAGGCTATCCTCTCTTGATGACAAATGACGAATCCTCTCACTAATCAAAGACAGAAAATACTGAAATATCAGAACTGCCTCATCGTGCAAATGTGATGTTATCTGCACCATTTTTGTTTCCGCACTTGATATTAATCAGTGGGTTAATGACTCATTTGATTAAATTTAACCACAAACACCTACGAGCTGCATATAATTTTAAATTCTGTTGTTGTTTTCCCAGTGCCTTTTATTTATTTATTTATTTATTTATTTTAAATGAGAGTATAATACCTAAAGAGTATAAGATTAGAAATTAAAGAGACATATAGCCCAGAGATTTCAAGGCAAAATGCTACTGCTGTTCCTTATTTTTCTGGGCCTCCTAGGTGTTTCTGCTGAAGCTCATCAAATGATTTTTATTGCATTCAAGAAAGAGCCAAGGTTTTTGATAATGCACAAGCGTATATACGAGCAATTAAAAACTGATGGCTCCACTTAGACATTCATGTAAAGTTTTAAAGAGAAAAATACAGTGTAGCATTTCTAAAACCATGGTGTGCCAGTGTTTCAGTGTTAACATTTTTCTCTTTAATGTTTTTTAAAAAGCACTTGTGCTTTTCCTTCTTTTATGAGTGATATTGAAGAAAAATATTATTACTATATCTTTGTCTATAATAAAGTACATGTTTCATATGTACTATATATAATATGCAGACACAATCTTGTATATTATTTGAAATATGGATATTGTTGTGATATAATAATATCTAGAATCCTGAATGGCGGGAAAGAGACCACAGTAAATAGTTTATGTATTCATTTATTCAGTGTTTTCCCAAACTTTCTCTTGAAATGGGTACTTAAGCTGGCTTCACTCATGTAGTGATAAAAGTATTATCTTCTCTTGTTGAGTTCAACTTTCTGACCCATGTTGAAAAGCTGTACTTTGTTCTGCTGTTTGTATAAATATATATGCAGCACAGAGAATATTTTATTATTTGAAGAATAATTAGCACCAAGCATATTAGAGATACAGTATGCTTTTCAAGTGTTGAAAGAATGAATAAGGAGCCATTTGCTGCCAAGCAATAGGATAGTTTATTGAGGACCAGCAGAAATCAGCCTGAGGTTGACACGACCAATCATTAAAAACTCTGGAAAACCATTCTTTAATCACATTATGCTTGAATTGCCAGAATGTAGTGATAAACTTAGCATTTTAAAGAACATGGAATTTCAACTCCTCCTTTAAAAATTTTTGGAAGCATTTCTAATTCGATAAAAAGATGTCTGAAATTAATGATGTTAACAAAGAAGCAAATGAGATACCATAATGAGAGAAAAGTTACATGAAATATTTTCTTTTTAGCACAATAGACATACATCATATGTATCCAAGTGGAATGACCATCCTTTATCACAAGAATACGTTCCTTTCCTTCCTAAATACATGTATGGACATATCTGCCCTTCTAAATGTTCTTATCCAATTAAGATCCTCTAATAAAAGCTTTCACAACTTCTTTCATATCACTAAACTATATTTTTACTCTGGAAATAAAAATTCAGTATTTCATAAATGGCCTCCAAATTAATAAGAATTTTTTTTTTTACAATTGGATGAACTTGGAACATTTTTTCTTTTCTTTTTCTTATAGGCATATTTTATACTATTCTTTCTTTCTACCAAAATACACTTTCTGCATTGAGCCTGGGGGAAGTGGAAACTTCCTTTTATTATTGAAACAAGAGAACAATATTGTCATTATTTCTGATTCCTATTGTTCCCTTTTGTAAAATAACCAATAGGTTATTCCGTTGATTTTAACAATCAAGTTATTCACAAAAAGAGCTGGCTTTACTTTTGTTTTACTCACTTGCAGAAAACTTCACTCTTGGCTGAAGGGCTCAAAACTAGGTCTCATTATAGTCAAGGCCAGTGTTTCAGTGACTGCTCAGAAGGCAAGTGCCATTTGAGAAATGGCTTTAATGTTGAAACAGAAAAGACACACACTCTGCACAATTGCTAGGAAGTCTTGCAGTAGTTTCAGAACATCAGATCTCTTTCAAGCCTCAAATCAAATATTGCCTGCAATACTTGGTAAGAAGACTCAGCTCTTAAATAAAACATTCTCAGCCGCACAGTCACACCCTTCTAGCTTAATCACTTTAAAGAGCAGGACAGAATCACAGATGCCTTGCCACAATGCTTTGTTGAGACTTTTTACATCAGGGGTATCAAACTGCCGGGCCACGGGCCAGATGCGTCATGCCGAAACCGCGCCCACCCTATTGCTGGCAATGGGAAAAAAGTCACGATACATTGTGACACATTACGTGACGTTGAGAGTTTGACAACCCTGTTTTACATGAATCTGTGGAAAAACTTTGACATAATTAACTCACACTAATCACTAGATACATTTTTAGAGGCCCAAGAGGAAGACCACAAAAAAAAGAAGAAGTGGGTGGGCAAACATCCATTGTTTTTTCCCAGTAGTAATTTTAGGAAGAAAAGTCTGGTTGAGGTTTTTAAAATGTATTATTAAAAAAAAGTCTAATCTGTTTCAGTCAGTGGTGTCAAAATAAAAAAAAAATCAACTTGGGTTTGATGCTTTGAGTCTTAAAGCTTCATGGTTTTTTGACACAATATTGTATCTGAAGCTTTGATGTTTGAGTCTGCTTCCTTCCTAGAGTAAATCATATTTTAAAGTTTATCAGTATAGTGATACTGTGTTCTCTCTTATAGGCATACACAATAACTTATCTGCTCACTGCTGGTTTTTTTTTTCATGGTGTTAAATATTTCTTCAGCTTAACAGTCTCTCAACAACTTTTCCCTAGAATGGGAAGGGTTTTTTTTTTCTTTCTCTTTTCCAAACCTTCTAGGTATATTTTCTATTCTGGCATTATGGTTCTTATCTTAAATAAGACTAGAAAAGAATTTTAAAGTAATCAACCCATATCCATTATTTTTCATTTTTTGACAGGCTGGCCAAACCAGGTTGAGAGTAGCCGTTGTGTCTTTGACACTCGGTGAGCAAGTGATTTGTCTATCCCAAGCATGTGAAGACAGACTCTGGTGGAGTGAGCGGATGAGATCTATTAAAATAGAACCAACGGTCATGAAGGCAGTTTCTGCAAGCGACGTGGTATGCTGAGAGCACGGCAAGACACGAAAAATGCTCTGGTCAACCACTGCACCCAGCTCATTTTCAATTGTCTCGACTTTTGTCCTGCCATTGGAATAAGATGTAATCTGACTCTTCCTGCCGTTGGAATAAGATGTAATCTGACTATGCGCACCTCTCCCTCACTTAAATCTAATCCACGCGCAAGTCTTGACATCTTGACTTTCCCTAACTCTGATAAATCTCAAAGTCCTGTGGCGATAGGCGAGTGAAGAAGACGCAGGTGTGGAATCACTGGGAGTGTGGACGCAGACCTGCACACAAGCGGCTCAGGTCTAATGGTCACTTCTTGCTGATGAAGAAACAGCTGGATTCAGCATCTATCTGAGCGACTGAGCAGCCCTCTTTAGGATCACACTGCTCACCTCCGTAGTTTGAGGAAGGGGCTAGAAAATGTGCCTTAACATTGTTGCTTCTTTCAAACCCTGTCCAGCCTACTGCGGTTGGAGGGGATCCCATCTCATGTGGTTGAAATACAAAATTTAAGACAAAACACAAGATGTTACCACTTATTATTGGTACATGGAATGTACGTACGCTTCAAGACAATCCATTAGCAGATCGCCCAGAAAGAAGAACAGCTCTGGTAGCCAGAGAGCTTGCAAGATTTAACATTGACATTGCGGCCCTGTGTGAAACTCGTCTAGCCAATGAAGGTCAACTCACAGAAACAGGAGGCGGCTACACATTCTTTTGGTGTGGACGTAGCAGTGACCAACATCGTGAGTCTGGAGTTGGCTTAGCAGTTAAGAACCATCTTGTTCGCCAACTTGCCAGTCTTCCTAAGGGTGTGAATGATCGATTCATGACACTGCATCTCCCATTACAAAGTGGAAAACAAGCCACACTGATCAGTGCCTACGCACCCACAATGACAAATCCAGATGAAGTAAAGGACAAGTTTTATGAAGATCTTGATGCCCTACTTTTATCTATGAAGCGCACCAATAGGCTGATTTTACTTGGTGATTTCAACGCGAGAGTGGGGTCCGATCACTCTACCTGGGATGGCTTTACTGGTAAAAATGGAATTGGCACGTGTAATAGCAATGGCCTGTTGCTATTGAAGACATGTGCTGCTCATGATCTGGTCATTACTAATACCATCTTTCACCTACCCAGTCGTAAAAAGACGTCCTGGATGCATCCACGCTCCAGACACTGGCATCTCATTGATTATGTCATTGTGCGGAGGAGAGACATGCAAGATGTAAGAGTAACTAAGGCTATGCCGAGTGCTGACTGCTGAACTGACCATAGACTCATCATTTCCAAGCTAAATATTCACATCAAGCCAAAGAATCCCCACAGGGAAACAGAGTTGTGATGAAAAAGATCAACGTCAGTACACTAGAAAACCCCGACGTAGTACCTTCATTAGTAAAAGATCTTGACAGTCAATTCCTGGAGCTGCAAATACAGGAAAATGCTGAGAAGGACTGGGAATGTTTCCGGGACATCTTACACTCTTCTGCATTTAAGGTTCTTGGACCGTCATATAAGAAGCAGCAGGACTGGTTTGATGAAAATGATGAAGAGATTAAGGCCTTGCTTGCTGAAAAACACCATCTCTACCGCGCTCATCAGAATGACCCATTGTCAACTGCAAAGAAAAATGCTTTTATAAACACTCTCAGGATTATACAGAGCAAGCTCCGCAAGATGCAGGACTCCTGGCTGAGTGCCAAAGCAGATGAAATCCAGGTTTGCTGATAGAAATGATGCCAAACGATTCTATGAAGCTCTTAGATCCCTGTATGGACCTCAGCCCTTAGGAAGCTCTCCTTTACTGGATTCGAGTGGTGCAACTCTTATCACTGAGAAGACCCTGATTTTACAGCGTTGGGCCAAGCATTTCCACTCTGTGCTGAACCGCCCATCCACAATCAATAATGAGGCGATTGACAGGATACCCCAGGTAGATATGAACTATAGCCTGGATTCCCTACCATCAGAGGCTGAAACCTCATAGGCCATCAATCAATGTTCCAGTGGTAAGGCGCCAGGATCTGATGCAATCCCAGCGGAAGTCTATAAGGCTGGCGGTGCTGTGCTTGTTGAAAAACTTACCCAGTTGTTTCAATCTTTCTGGAAACAAGGTTCCATTCCTCAGGAACTGAAAGATGCGTCCATTGTGCACCTCTACAAGAGGAAAGGAAATTGACAAGTCTGCGATAATTATAGAGGAATATCACTTCTCTCTGTTGCAGGCAAGATCTTTGCACGAGTGTTGCTAAATCGCCTGATTGACCATCTGGAACAGGGTATACTATCTGAGACACAGTGTGGTTTCCGCAAAGGGCGTGGCACAGTGGACATGATATTTGCAGCTCGACAGCTCCAGGAGAAATGTCAGGAGCAGAATCGTGAACTATACACCACCTTCGTGGATCTCACCAAGGCTTTTGACACAGTTAGTCGTGAAGGACTATGGCGCATTATGTCGAAGTTTGGGTGCCCTGACAGGTTTATTCTGATGGTACGACAGTTCCATGATGGCATGGCGGCTCGTGTTCTGAGTAACGGTGGAGCCTCAAAGGCCTTCCCTGTTACTAATGGCGTTAAGCAAGGCTGCGTGCTGGCACCAACCCTGTTCAGCATGATGTTCTCAGCCATGCTGTCAGATGCCTTTCAGAACAGCTCAGTGGGAGTTAATCTGAGGTACAGAACCGATGGGAAACTGTTCAACCTGCAAAGATTTCAGGCTGTCACCAAGGTAAAGGAGACTGTGCAGGATTGGAGCAGGAAATGCAAGCCAGCATGGACAAATTCGCAGCCACTTGTGACAACTTTGGCCTCTTCATCAACACGAAGAAAACTGAAGTGATGTACCAGCCAGCTCCAAAAGCCCAATATCAAGAGCTTAGCATCACAATAAAGGGACAAAAGCTGCAAGCAGTGGACCAATTTATGTACCGTATATGCCGGCGTACAAGGCGACCCAGCATATAAGACAACCCCCGTCCTTGACATTCCTAGAACGTCATCTTATACGCCAGAAACTACCAGTATTTCCGGCGTATAAGACGACTTGGCGTATAAGACAACCCCCGTCTTTGGCGCCGATTTTAACGCTTGCGGAAGTCGCCTTATACGCCGGCATTTATGGTATCTTGGTAGTACCCTCTCCCGTGCAGTGACAATTGACATCGAGGTCAACTGTAGAATTGCCAAGGCAAGTTCTGCAGTTGGCAGATTGCGGACTAATGTGTGGGACCGCCATGGAATAAGTCTTGCTACCAAGCTTAAAGTTTACCAGGCAGCAGTGCTAACTACCTATTGTATGCTAGTGAGACCTGGACAGTGTACAGGAGGCATGTTAGGCAACTGAACTACTTCCACATGACTTGCCTTCGTAGAATTCTGAGGATCTGGTGGCAGGATAAGATACCAGACACAGATGTCCAGAGCAGGTCTAACCTCAGTTTACACTCTGTTGATGAAAGTCCAGATGCGCTGGGTGGGCCATGTTGTAAGGATGCCAGATCATCGCATCCCTAAACAGCTCTTTTATGGTGAGCTGTCTCAAGGAAAGCGATCACACGGGGACAAAAGAAGCGATACAAAGATACGTTAAAAGCTTCTCTTAAGTTCCTGGATATTAACACCATCTCTTGGGAACTTCTGGTGCATGATCGACCAACATGGTGCACCTTGGTGTACCAGGGTTGCCAGACATATGAACACAGAAGGACAATCTTGGCACAAGAAAAGCGAGCACTCCGCAAAGCCAGAGCTGCAAATGCTGAATTAACAGTGTCTACATTTCTTTGTTCACCATGTGGCAGAACATTCCGTGCTAACATTGGTCTTATTAGCCACCTACAGACACATCGTTGATGGCCCATAACCCACAAGATGTCAAAGTCTTCATCGAAATCGATGGACGAACAACAACAATGTAAGTATGTGTTCAAAGTATTCAAAGAGTTTTGCTGTGAGAGCCACTGAAATAATATAGTTCAAACAAACTCAGTTTGTTCTTATAGAAAAAACAGATCTCATAATGTTTCATTGGTGACCATCTCTTATATCTTCCTTTAATACCATCTTTATATATGCCTTTAAGATGTATAGAAATAATAAATAAATGCAAATAAATATATAAAATCTCTCTTCTTCTTACCCATTGAATGAATAGAAAGTTTGCACATACATCATCATTTTTCCTTCCAATGAAATGTAGAAATTGCTCCCTTGATGACAGGACCTGTGCAGTACCTTTTCTTTCCCATTTCAGTTTTAAAAAGAGCTTCAATAATTCTTTAAGTTCCAGGATATTGATTCAATCCTATCTATTCCTTTGTTATTGTTATGTTTACCTTTTTTATCACTCTTTTCCGTTTTATTGTTGTAAGCCATCCAGGTAGCTCCACAGTGAGGTGGGCAGCAAATAAATTTAACAAATAACAAAGTAAATAAATCTGCTCTATTTGCACCAAAAGATAAACCAGTGATGGTGAACCTATGACATGTGTGTCAAAGGTGACACATCGCAGTGTTTTGGATAACATGCCAATGTTTGCTAAACCTGACAATTTGTGTGATTTTCGTAGGCCACAGAGGCCATGCAAGAATGGGGTGTGCTTTCGCGCCACCTGAGATCTTCTGGAAAATGCACAAGAGGGCTGTGCTTGCACACGGCCTCCAGACTTTACAAAAATAAGTTTGCTTTACTCATACTTCATTTTTGTAATTATTTAACATTTCCTTATATAATACATAGCACCACGCCCTACTGGACTGTATTTTGTTTACAAAATAAATGGATATGTAAAGAATATATTTCTCTTTTGTCGGGGGAGGGGAGGGCTTAACAGTGCCAGCTGAATCATGTTAGCCATTTTCCAAATTTTTGAAACACCAAGCCCAAAAGGTCACCATCACTGAGATAAATTGATGTTCCCTGTTTTTCTTGACAATCTTTTTTGTCATAGCTATACATAATGTCATAGTAATTGGGGTAGGGAGAAGCTTTCTTTAGAAGTGAGAAACACTACAGCCATTAAATATTTGCTTTCAATAGCTTATGTAATCCTAATAATACTGTGGGGGCACAGTAGTTAGAATGCAGTATCGCAGGCAAATTCTGCCCACAGCCTGAAATTCAATTCTGACTGGGCTCAAGGTTGATTCAGTCTTCCATCTTTCTGAGATTGGTAAAATGAGGACCCAGATTGTTGGGGGCAATATGCTGACACTGTAAACTGCCCAGAGAGTTCTCTAACACTTTATAGGGCAGTATATAAGTCTAACTGCTACTATTATTGCTAATAGTTTTTCAAAGTGCAGATTCTCCTGGACAAATGTGTTAGCATTAACAGCAAATATATTCTTTCATTTTAAGAATGAAGAATCAGTTTTGATTAAGGCAAGACAGTAAATAAGCAGCCCATGAGGATGTCTAAAAATCATAATTCTTAACAAACATTACATGGTCAAAAAAGATGGACTAAAGAGAAAAGGCTTAGAGAATATAGGTCATCTTTAAAAAAAAAAGTCTTGTGCAGATTTTTCCAAGAGATGGGAAATCTTTGAACTTACCTATGTTGCTGAATTATAAGCTCAAGCAGTTCCACTCAACATGGTTAATGCTGATAGTATTTTAGCAATCTCTGGAGAACCAGACCCTGATTTAACTTGTTTCAAAAGGAGACATGAACTACTAACTCATCTATTGAAGATTAACTAGAAAGCAATTGTTTACATTATATTCTGGCAAACACTAAGGCAAACAGTAGTGAAACTACATACGTTTGTGGAATGGCAATTTTGGCACAATAGGGCTCACCATATGCTATTTTTCTGTTCATTCTATCATTCAATTTTGTCCAGACAACATGAAATCCAAGGATTTCAGAATCCTTTATGATATAGTCTCCATCTCCTATGAAGTAAAAAGATTATACAAGTATACTTTATTATAATAAATGTTTTTTCTCAACAATTTTCTCAGTTTTGGCATGATGGAGGGAATTCATTTTCTTTTAATATAATTTTGGACTTCAGAGAAGGTACAGTGAATTGAAGATAGCTCTATGGAAGTAGAATCAATGACTGTGGCAAAACCCAAGAAACTAGTAAGTAGACTGGCTCTTTGGATAAGAGCCTGAATAAGGAGATGATGAGAGGTTGCTCTTTTAAAGGACACTAAGTTCGCAAATCTCATTTTTTAATCAATACAATTCTTTCCTAAATAGATACTCTTAATGAAGCACATGTTTTGCAAATAAAGAGCCTTCTATTAAAATTCAGTAGAATGACAGGCTCTCCTAAAATAGATCTATAACTATTTTGTTTGTTTAGTTCTGCTTTTTTTTTTTTAGCATGTAACAGATAATGAAATTATTGAAACTGTAGTTATGGACAAGGTGCAGCACATAATAATCATGTAAGATTTCAAAATAAGTTCATAAGATATGGCTGGCAACATATTTTACTTCCTTAAAATTTAGCCTGACCTTCATGGACATAATTTTATATACATCTCATGGAAGAAACTATCAGTTCACTCGCTTATATTTTTTATGGGTGCAATCACATTGTTTGAAAAATGACACACAACTTTCAGTAAATCATCTCCTTTTCTGATGACATATGCCACTTTAATGTGATAGTGGAAAAAAACACTGGATAATTGAAAGGGGAGAATAAGTGCCTAAGTTAATAAAAATCATGAGTCTTGATTCGCAAGTCTGCATTGGAAAGCAAGCTCAAATGACCACGTCTTAAGAAATTGGAATTCCAAAATTATTAAACACGGAAAAGAGCAAGGCAAGTTATGCAAATTAATTTTGGTAATGATTTATTTGGAACTAACATCAAAGTTATGCAGGATAATTTCTCCAGTGTACAGGTAGTCCTCAACTTATGACCTAAATTGAGCCCAAAATTTATGATATTAAGTGAGACATTTGTTAAGTGAGTTTTGCCCCATGTTACAACCTTTTCTGCCACAATTGTTAAATGAATCACTGCAGTTATTAAATTAGTTAAATCAAGTAATATGGTTGTTAAATGAATCTGGCTTCCCCATTACTTGTCAGAAAGTCACACAATATGATTACATATGATCTCATAAATATGAGCCAGTTGCCAAGCATCTGAATTTTGATCAAGAGATCATGGGGATGCTTGAAATGGACGCATGTGCAAAACAGTCATAAGTCACTCTTTTTCAGTGCTGTTGTAATTTGGAATGGTCACTAAACGAACTGTTGTAAATTGAGGACTACCATACCTCCCTTAACATTCATTCACTTGGATTTTGTGTTCTATTTTGTGAAATCAATCCTTTACATATCAATTCAAGAGTGGGAGAAGAGCCACCTACAACCTAGTCAACATTTCTAGATTCCTACTTCTTCTTTTCTCCTGCTAACATTTTATGGCCTTTATTTTTCTTTTGCATTCTTTCCCATGAGGAAAACAAGTACAATCAGCTCCAACTGACAATATTTTTATTATTTCATAATTACATATTTTTTCAAATTGAAGAATATGAGATCTAAGAGATTGGAATGCTTTCCTGATTTATCCCGGAATATTCCTGGCATGCCTTTGGCATTATTCAAGATGAAAGGGGAACAACAGCAACCGTATATCTTCTCCCTGAGATTTATGAGGCCACTGCAGAAATATGTGCTACAATTAAAAACTCTAACTTAGAATTAAGATCTAGAGACTCTACTACATTTGCTCAAACTGATGTTCAGGTTACAACTGACTATGGCATAAATCAAAATGTACCAGAAGAGGATTCTATAGAGATAGAAGAGGAATTTACTTCATCTGACAACTCTTTCTTCAGCAACCTAGAGAACCAGAAGAAGCAGAGACCAAGATTTCTAACTACAAAGCAACTACGTTCCAAGGAGAACAGGAAAAGATGTTTACTGCAGAGGAAGGGATTTATATTTCCTCAAAGATCACTACAGGCAACAAGAATGGATTTATTGGTCGAAAGGGAAGCACTTTTATGGAAGCCTGTGTGGCATAGAAAGAAACCCAGAATTAGACTTAAAAAGAAATTCAAAAATGTTTAATGGAGTAAAAGGCAATGCTGATTTTATGGATTGTTTTAAGGATAATGATTTAAAGTTAGAAGTAAGAAAAATGCAGTTATATACATTTGTGTTTAAATTAGTTAGATGATTTTTTTTTGAAAGTCTATTAAGGATAGAAAATATATAATCGTATACATACAGATATATATGTTCTGGAATTGAAAAAATGTTCAGTTATGGAAATGGAATTTTGAAATGCTTAAATTGTTTAGGTGATTTTTGATAATAATATGATCTGATAAAGTATGATAATTAATTGGATGGAATTTGAAGTTTGTGTAATGAATTGAAAGGATTTTTCTTTTTTTCTCTCTTGATTAAGTTAGTTACAATTATATACATATCTGTTTTTTTTGTTGTATGGAAATTTGTTTGGAAAAAAGAACCTTGGCTTTATGGTTGATAAGGTATGATAATTAATTGAATGGAATTTGAAATTTGTGTAATAAATTGAAAGGAATTAAGGTTTAACATTGTTTTTTTAATTAAGTTAGTTATCATTGGAAGAAGAAATGAATGAGATTGATGATAAAAAGAGGACTGAGAGAGATTAAGAATTTTAATATACTTGGTAGAGATATTTGAAGTGATAATTTGTTGATGTAAAACAATATTTGATTATGGTAATTCTAAATTGATAAAGCTTTAAAACAGGTTGAGTAGTAATAGAAACGTAAGCTAGAAACGGAATATATTAAATCTATTATGTTATCTGTGAGAAATAGAGAGATGATAGTGAATGTATTAAGTTGAGCTGTTTTTGTATGTTTTTTTTCCCCATTGGAATGTTTGTTTACCCAAACACCACGGTGTGTCTTAAATACTTTTTGTTAAAATTAAAAAACCAATAAAATGTATTCAAAAAAAGTATATCTTTTCCCTGCTTCTGTGTTTTTCCCTAGCAATATGACTCCTGAAATAATACAAATAATACAATACAATAATACTATAAAATAATATAATACAATAATACAATTCCACCAGAGGTTCACTTATTCTGTTTTAGTGTTGATTGGCTTGGATTTACAAGCAAGTCACTGTTATCAAAAATCAATCTCTATCCAAAATATATCAAAATGTATCTATCAAGTACAAAAATGTATCTATCAACTCTTTCAAAAAGAGACTGGACAGCCTATTGGACTGAAATGCTTTAGGGTCTCCTGCTCGAGTAGAGGGTTGGACTAGAAAACCTTCAGGGTCCCTTCCAACTCTGTTATTCTACGTTCTATTTTATCAGATTAGTTCAAATAAATTAGTTAGTTATAACTTGCTCCTACTTTGTGGACATTCTTTATGCTATATATGGATGGTACAAAGGTATATTGTCATATTCACGATTATAGGTCTGTCCTTTCCCACGGCACCCTGAACTACAGATATTCTTACATAAAAACAAAGTTGTTTCTATTCATTTATTTTAGATATTCTTACATAGAATCAAGATTGTTCTTATTAATTTATTTTCTATTTATGTAGTTTAAAATTTGTCCTATAAATAATATCTCACTGTATAAATTGTATAACATTGATTCTAGTGAAACAGTCCTTCAGGCAAAATGATTGATTAATGTGCTGTAAATCAGGGCTTTTCAACCGGTGGTATGTGTACCACTTGTGGTACATTAACGAATGGCAGGTGGTACGCAGCCCTGCTAGCCAAGTGTAATGGGGGAGGGAAAGAGCCAACGCAGGCAAGGACTTACTGTGAGAAAGTCCTCTGGAGCTGCAGAGTGGCTGAGGCTGAGCCTCACCCCAGGCTCATTTCTGGCTCACCCTCCCCCATGAGAAAGGAGGAGGAGGGGGCGGAGACAGGACAGGGTATAAAAAGAGGCACTTTGGGTGGGAGAGGGAAAAAAAAAGAAGCAGCCTTGGGAGGATGTGGAGTCAGCTCTAGCTGCATTGAAGGGAAGGAGGAGGGGGGGGAGGAGAGGAGATCAAGGAGTCCAAGCAGTCCGGCCATGAGCCAATCTACAACTTCTGTGGCAGCCACCTGTGCTGGCAGCAACAAACAGGCAAGAAATGTAGCAGGGGAGGGGTTGCCCTCCAGGAGGAATGAGGAAAGGTAGCATCAGCTGGAGGTAAGACATGGAGGGATGGAGGGAGGGAGATGGAGAATGGAAGGATTCTTATGTGCTTTTGTGACTTTGAAGTTCTGGGATTTGTGCAATGTGGGCTTTGTGTTCTTAAGGAGGGTTTGGCAATTTCTATTTGGCTGATGGCTGATGTCTCCTGTTAGCTTCTATTTTTCTGCTATTATTAGCTGTAAGTTTTGCTGCAAGGGATTTTGAAGTATTTTTCTCCTGAATGGATTTTGCCTGTAGCATTCCTTTACTTATGAATGGAGCCATTTGGGGAGGCTGCCTTAGTCGGCAGCCAATACTGACTACATTTTGTTTCTTCCTTAAGTGCCGGCTGCGCTTGTTAACTTTCCTTTCTAGCCAGTAGCTAATTCTTAAAGGGGAATGTGCCTTTTTAAGCTAGTTCCCTCAGCAGCTACACTTTTCTGTCTCTGGAGGCTTTTCCTTGTTTGATGTGAGGGAAGTTAGCCCAGAGAAGGAAATATTAAAAGGGCAGAAAAATATATTTTTCCTCAAAAGGACTTTTTAAAACCAAACCTGGCCCCAAATCTATCTCTCTGCCCCAAGCAAGAGCTAGCCCCATACAAATGCAGATGTAAAACCATCAGAGAATTGAAGCCAGAGCAATCAAGAAGACAAAGAGAAGATCTGCATGCCCCACCCAAACTCTAGGAGTCATTAGCCCCATCACCTGGGAAGCAGGATATGATAATAGGATTAAACCACAGATATCAAGGCCTAGAAAACCACTCAGAAATAGCCTCAAGGTTCATGCCACAGGAACAGGAAATTATTCCAAACAAGGCTAGAGAGGGTATAAAAACCTACTGCCCATGTGCTCAACTCCTCTTTCCTCTCCTCTGCTTTTTCTTGCAAGGACCATCTTTCTGCTTCTTCAATAAACTGTAACCTTCTTCCCAAAGTAGTCGCCATGTTGCTTATTTATTCCCAGCTTGGATGAACCAGGATGAAGTCTTACTTCTGACAGATGAATATATGGAAGAAGGAAAATAGGGGGGGGGAATTCAAATTCTTCCTTCAGAAGGAGGTGGGCATGAGAAAGAGGGAGGGAGGGAAGGAGGGAGGGAGGGAAGGAAGAAAGTCCCGCCTTAGCATTTGGCCACTAGCAGCCCTGCCATTGACTTTGCTTGTCAAAAGGTTGCAAAAAGAGATCATATGACCCTGGAACACTGTAATCATCATAAATGTGAATCAGTTGCCAAGCATCCAAATATAAATCACATGGCCCTGGGCATGCTGTAATGGTCATAAGTGTAAAAAATGGTCATAAATCATTTCAGTGCAATTGCGACTTTGAACAGGGGTTTTTTTTGGGGGGGAGTCATCAAATTTTTGACACCTTGCTAGGTAGAATTCGAATATTGCCATAGCCTAAAAGTGGTACAGTTGGTGAAAAAGTTGAAAAGCCCTGCTGTAAATCATCTATATGACTTCTTTAACTTAATATGAATTGTCTTTCAGGTACAGTGTTTAAACAATATAGCACTAACTAGTTAATTGTGAGAATAGGTAATGTACTATCTACCCTCTATTTAAATAACTTGGTTTCTTGACATTCATCTGATGCTTTGCTGGTATTCTTATGGATCTTCTAGACTTCTGGAGTGTTCATGATTTATTTCACTTTTAAATAATCTGAACATTATACTAATTATTAGATAGCTTATTCATACCAATTTACCAGTCAGGATGTACAAGGCATTTTTCATTGCTGCCAAGCATAAATCCAACAAAATCTTCCAAGATAATGATCCATCAAGGTATCCATTGCATGATCTCATAGAAGGTACATGGAGAAGCTTTAGATGACTGGTTAATAGAGTATGTTTATGTCCTTGGAGAAAAAGTAAGCGTTCAACTCCTGAAAGATAAAAGCTAAAAAGAATACCTGCTATCTCAATGTGATTGAGTCAGGCCAAAATGACCAGTAATGGGTTTTTGGAAACCTAATATCTTTATCTTCTGAATAATTTATAAACTATATTTTATAACCAGCTTCATTAAGCTACTGTTATACAGCATGTGTTGTACAAGTTTTGCTTATCCATGATGTTCATGGATACTGTATTGACAAACTTTGGAAAACTGGTCGTAAATGAATTTGTTTGTGGAACCTATGTTAATATTGTTTTTGTCTTCAAACATTAAATCCGTGGACTGTTTGCTTTTTAAGATTAACATCCATATTTCATTTTGCATTGCAGCCTGTTTTGTGATAGTGGTAAAATTTCTGACACAGAAATCACTATAGGGGTAGTTCTGACAGCCAAAAATGAATTATCTGCTGGGATCATGTTGAAGGATTATGCATAAAATAAGTTTTTTACATGGGCATACATTCAGCCAAAACAAACAATACTTCGAAGGACCCAGTTCATGATTAAGTGAACTCTCTACAATCACTGAGACAGCTTATCATCTCAGAGGCAGAGGACACAAGTCCCACCTTTTATGTGACTAGAATATCACAATAAACACATTTTGATCACCAATTTACCAACCACGTAGATAAACTGTCTTAATTGCATGATGCCAGTATAATTTTGCACAGAGATCCTGATTCTTGTAAGAGATACAGTCTTCAAATGGTAAAGAAAAGTGCTAAATGTTGAAACTAATTTCTGAACTGATTATATTTTCTGTTACACTGATAATCCTTTCAAATATCCTTTTACATTTGTATGTCTGAAGTTTAGTGGGAAAGATTCAACAGCAAACAGACCATTTTAGAATGAAATAGCAAGCTATTCTAATCATTAGCAAGTTATTATAATTGTTCATGCATTTGCTAAATCAAATTCCCAGATCTTTTTTCCATTCCACTTGATTTCCCCCCTTTTTGTTAATGATCAAGGTGGTTTAGGCTTATGCTTTAAGAAACAGGAACTAGATTTGTTTTTTCAATTACTTATCTTTTCTATAAGTTCATTTCCAATTGTGGTTTTCCATACACATAAAGTTTTGTTCAATTCATGTGTATGTTACTCTGAACAGAGCTCATTTCATTAGACATTTCCAGGGATAAGGAGAAATGCATTTTTCTCCACTGCTTCCACCTTAATTCATGCTTTGCCTTTTGTTAATATTATAGTTTCTGTTGTGGTTTTTTTTCTCCAGTTCATACTAAAGACTCTTGGGTCAGAAATAGGTTTTTCTGCTGCTTGCTTAAGGACAAAAAGTTCTAGAAGAACACCAGAGAAACTGCAAGAATTACAAGATAGAAAAGTTGGGCATGGTAACTGAGTGATAATATCATATTCTTAATAATAAGAATAACCGAATATTCTATACTTTGTCCCTACATATTACAAACTTGCTTCTTAGTGTTCAACCCATATTTACAAAGCATTTGGCCATCTATATTAAAGCCAGTGGTAGTATCAATTACACGTTTGAATGACTATAAATTATATTAATATCAAACTTCTAAATAGTTCTCCTTTGAATTATTAATAAAAATTAAAAAGGGTTTTGCATTTTATCATCTTGTAATAACATCATTCTAGGGCATTTTGACAAAAATAATTTTAAGGGTATAATATAGAGATAGTGACATTATCATCCTTCAGTCTTCTGGTTTTGGGATAAACCATTTGTATGTAATCAATTCAAAGGTCTTGGGTCATCCATTCATAGATAATTGATTTCTCACATATAAAACTCATATTTAAGCAATACTTGATATTTTGTAATGTGGTGAGCTTATGCCAAAACATTTCTTTTTTCTGTTTGGATTTAAGTGTGGTAGCTAAGATATTTTATGGAAAGTCTTTTGTGTAAAATAGCCGTTACCATATATTTATTTATAAATTTTATTGGCCACCCATGTTACTATGGAGTAATTATGGGAGGCGTACAGTTACATCTAATTTAAACATTAAACTTTAAAACCAAAAACACGTGGGGAGGGTGGGGGGAAGTGGGAGGAGAGATAGGATCTGTTATTACTAACCACCTTCATTGCACTGTTCCCCTACAAGGGCCCCAAGCCAACTGGCAAAGCCAGTTTCTTTAGGCTCTCATGAAAAGATTGGAGGGTTGGGGCCAATCTCATATTGGGGGCAAGATGTTCCAGAGAGCAGGAATAACAGTAAAGAAGGCCCTTTCTCCTGGACCCTCCAGTTGGAATAATTGAGCCTCCTTTGCCGGCACAAGTGGTCTGGGCCAATCCCAGTGAGGTGAGACGGTTCCTAAAATAACCTGGATCCATGCCATGAAGGGCTTTAAAGGTGATAACCAACACCCCGAAGCAGGCTGGTAACCAATGCAGCTCTCTATCACAGGGGCCATTCTTGAGGGCCCCAAACTACCCATGCTGCTGCACTCGGTACCAGCTGTAGTTTCCAAGTGTTCTTCAAGGCTAGTGCTGTTGAATAGTACTATTGAACTGGGAAATTTAAATACAGAGAAACAGATGCACATATCTACTTTTTATTTTCATTATTTATTTATTTTTACCTTTATCACTTTTATCAGTCAAGAACATTTATATTCATATTCATAGCTGCCTTAAAATAAGAGGATTTTGCTCTCAGTTTGCACAGTGCTCTGCTTAAGGACAATTGTTTCCAAAGTATTAGTGTATCTCAGCACGTTGTCAGATAGTGTTTTCAACATATACGTAATTACAGCTGGTCACTGAAGCATGACCTATCACGGCTGCATCTCAGTTGTTTGTCGTGCTGAAATTGTCACAAGTCATCAAAATAACAATAATCCCTCTTTGTTACGAGTATATTCAAAAAGCAATCCGACTGGGAAAAAGAGAGCACGGGTAACTGGCTAGGATGTGATAGCTTTGCAGATCCGGTAGTTTAAACATGAAACATCAGAATTGAATCTGCTGAAAACAGACTGTCATTTGGTGAACAAAATTGGAATTCTCCCAGGATGATTAGAAACAAAATATTCCCATATTTTAATTATTCCACAATTCATATGTGGAAACAGCAGAATATATGGGAACTAAAAGACATGAATCAAAATCAAAGTGAGTTAGGAAATAGAAGATAATAGAGAAAACCATGAGATTGGAGAAGCTTATAAAATAGCCCTTTGCTGGTCTGATGGCACCAGGTGGAATCCATGAAATAGATACCATATTTTATTTAATATAAGCAAAACACTCATATATTTCATGAAATTTATCAGTTGACTCTGTTTTGAAAAACACTGTTTGAAATGGTTTAATGGTATAGCATTTGATTGGAATTTCAAATTATCTCGTCATAGGAAGCCATGGGAACTATGAAGAAGCTTTGGGAAAAAAATTCTTGCTTCTCATCCTAAGATCTGGTGACTTGTATTCTATTTTGCACACTACTAGTTATGCAACTTGAAATTAGCAAAAGAGATGAACACTTCTGAAGAAATCAGTTAACTTAGAATGGAACCCATTATCAGACAAGCCTCTCATTCTTGATCTAGCAAATAGATAGAAAATTACATGTTTCTGGCAATATCCATCAGTGGTCTTGGTATCACCAAAAAGGATTGCTATATGAAGCACCTCTAGTAAAAATGTCCAATTTTTATTAATATCAGTGGTAATCTAGAAAGTCATGGTGTATTCTAGATTACTGTATACTATATGAAAACTAGTTCTGGCATTAGTTTGCAAGCATAAATGCAGCTGGAATGACTCTTGAACCAATGAACAGAGTCTTTCTAATCAAAGGTTTAATCTGGAGAGGGCTAAAAGTCCTTGTTTTGAAAAGTTGATTGTAAGTTGGCATTGTACAAGCGGACATAAAGAAGAAACATTGGAAATGAAGACTGCTGGTGTGCCACTATTCACAAAAGACTAATCTACCAGCCCGAATGACCTGCGTTGCTGAAATTGGAAGTCTCTCCTAGACACTTGTCCATAAAGTGAACTTTATGGATATTCGCATGAAGCCATTATAAGCCCTTTGTGTTTGTTAACTGGCCATCAATTTCAGATGCAATTAAACTGAAATTACCTCCGATAGATACATGGTTATGCACTTTCAACTATAGCTCCCTTGCTACTGCATTATTGTTTCAGATTAAAATTGGTGTTTCTCCTGTGCTTAAAATCTTTCAGCAATTTTAAAGCAAACCTATGGTATGGAAAGAAAGTGATAAAATAGCAAAATTCACAGCTTTGCAAAAGCTTATAAAACACTCCCCAAGATACTATTTTAGAATAATAAAGACAAAAATTATACATTTATTATTTGATTCGTA
This sequence comes from Crotalus tigris, assembly GCF_016545835.1. Classification (NCBI taxonomy): domain Eukaryota; kingdom Metazoa; phylum Chordata; class Lepidosauria; order Squamata; family Viperidae; genus Crotalus; species Crotalus tigris. The sequence continues at coordinate 42,885 of NW_024097431.1, forward strand.
TTGCTTTATAGCAAAAGAGTGGAAGTCAACATTCTGGCTTTTCTGAAAGGAGAGTGAGCAATAACAAATGGTCACAAGCCACTTTTAGACAATCAGACTCATTGGATAACTAATTTAATTAATGCTTTTGAATCATAAATATTATTTTGGGTAACCTACAACAAGAGATTTGGGATCTAGATATTCAAAGAGCATCAAATTCTCCCATCCATTTTGTAGCACAATCACTCTTTTTCCCAGGACTATCTTTAGATATTCCTTTACCATCATTTATTTATTTATTATATTTTTATTTCAAGGAGGCAAACACACCTAATGTCCCTCCACTTTTTCTCCACAACAACAACAACCCTGTGAGGTGAGTTTGGCAGACAAAGAGCGACTGGCTCAAGGTCACCTAGCTGCCTTTTATGCCTAAGGCAGGAGTAGAACTCACAGTCTCTTGGTTTCTAGGACAGCACCTTAATCACTACACCAAACTGGCTTTCCCACATAGAAAACTATTTACTTTGGCCTGAACTGAGGCACTGCCTATTATAGCAACCATTGGTAGGTAGCAAAGCCAAACCTGTTCCGGTTGACTTGAAGGTAGAATCTGCCTTAAAATGTCCATCATACACTCACTCTTCAGAAACCCTTCAAAATTCTTATCAATACCTGTATAAATATAATTATGAAAGGCTGTGGGTCAGGGTACAAAGAGACTTGAAAAATTGGGAGAAGTTGCAATTATCTCTTTTGGGAAGAATTGCCGTGATTAAAATGAATGTCCTGCCAAAGTTTCTCTTTTTATTTCAAATGATACCTATTTTAAAGAATGAGAACCTAAATGAATGGCAGAAAGGTATCAATAAATTTATTTGGGCAGGGAAAAAACCAAGAGTAAAGCTTAAAATTATGCAAGATATTCGTGAGAGAGGTGGACTCAAGGTACCGAATTTGAAATTATATTATGATGCTGTGGTTTTAACATTAATTAGTGATTGGGTAAACCTAACAAATGTAGAAATACTCCATTTGGAGGGTTGGGATTTACTTTTTGGATGGCATGCCTATCTAATCTTTAATAAAAAAGTGGATCGGGTTTTTAAATCTCATATTATAAGGATTCCTCTACTTCGGGTTTGGAGGAAATATTATAAAAGTGATTTTAAAATACCATTATGGGCTATACCCGGGCATGCGATAGAGGGGATAAGGAGAGGAGTTAAAATGGATAGGGTCTCTTATACACAATTACTTAAATGGGATGGTCAAAATTGGCAGTTAAAATCTTTGGAAGATTTAGTACATGAATATATTACCTATTCATGGTTTCAATATAGACAAATAGTGGATAGATGGAAGATGGATAGCAATACAGGCTTGCTTAGAGAAGATGAGAATCTCTTTAAACAAGTAAAAGATCAAAGGCGAACTCATATTAAGAGAATTTAAGGGGTTCTAGTGGAACTGGATTCAGAATCAGAATTAATCAAAGATTGTATGATTAAATGGGCACAAAATTTTGGTGAACCAGTTCTATTGGAGACCTGGGAAATTATCTGGGTGAGAAATGTTAAATTTACGCAAGCCCAGAACTTAAGGGAGAATTTTTATAAAATGTTTTATAGATGGCACCTTGATCCACAAAAAATGTCTTGTATGTATCCTGACTTACAGCCTAAATGTTGGAGATGTGGATGTTTGGATGCTACTTACTATCATATCTGGTGGTCGTGTAAAAATATAAAAGCTTTTTGGATTAAGATATGGTGGAATATTCAAAGAATTTTTAGAAGGAGGGTAAAATTTACCCCACAATTATTTTTGTTAGGTATTGTTACTGATTGTGATACTAAAGAGATTATATTGATGTTAAATTTAATTACAGCCGCAAGGCTGTTAGTAGGGCAATATTGGAAGAAGGAATCTTTGCCTACCTTGCAAGAGTGGTTTCTTAAAGTTTCTTATCTGGCGGAAATGGCAAAGATTTCGGCTTTTTTAAAGGAGCAATCACAAGAGAAATTTTTTGCCGTATGGGAAAAATGGATAAATTTCATACAATACAAATTGGCTATTAAAAAATACCATTTAGCTTTTTCATAACTTGTATTTAAATTTGATATTTTATAGATTGTATTCTTTCTTTCTTTTCTTTTCCTTTATTTCTTTTTTTCTTTTTTTCCTTTCTTTTCTAAGTATTTTTTTAATGCTTATGTTTTTATTGTTATATATATTTTATTGTTAATTACCTTATAAGTTGATTAATTCTTTTTAGAATTTTTAAAATTTTAATTAAGCCTATATCCAGCTCTGGGAAGCTTGGGGGGGGGTGGAGGGGGGTGGTTTGGGAGGGTTTGGGGGAGGGTTGTTTTATTTTTTGTTGTTTTTTTGTTTTTTGTAAAACTTTTAAAAAATTTTCAATGAAAAAAAAGTATTTATTATAAAAAAAAAATTCTTATCAATAGCTACAACTGCCTAAGTCTTCTCTCCTGTTATTGTTAGCTACTGTTTGGGGATTTTATTACAATTTTAAACATTCTTTTTTTAATAGTTATTAATATTGTTGATCTTTTTATTTTTTTAGGTCTTTGTAAATAAATATTAATTAATTTCTGCTGCTATTGTTCATTTATTTGCTGTGAGCTGATCCATTAAGCTAAACCTGATGGCCTAGTCAGCTTCACACAGATGGATAAGGGTCCCCTTATATGAAAACATGAAGACTTTATGACAATTACTGCATCCCAATGGAAAATGATAAATCTAAACGCTGATCAACATTATTTTCAGTATTGTCAGTGATTTAGCACTACCTTTCATGACAGGAATATATGAATGGGTTCCTGGAAACTCAGTTTGCAAAATGCCAAACAAATTTAAGAAGAAATAAGAGAAAATGGAAATTCCTCAAACACCCCAATGAGATCTGTTATTTGGAGAGATAATATTGGCCACTTGGGGAAAATGAAAGGTGGGGGATGGAAAAAGAATAGTGCTACTAGAATCCTACATTGTAGGATGCCATTCTTTTGCAGAGGCCATATTGATTTTTCTTCACCGGCTTGTCCTTTTCCATGCTTGATAAATTGATCTTGAATCATGCTTTTCAGCAATTTACTCAGAACATACATTAAGCTAAATAGCCTGTAATTTTATGGCTCTCCTGCCACCTCTTTTAAAAATTGGCATTATTTGGCTACATTTTAGTCTCCAACACCTAGACTGAAGCACATAAGATGTTTTTGCAGAAGGCCAGCAACGTTGCATCTGAGTTCTTTCAGAACTCTTGGTTAAAAACCACTGGACCCATCATTTATTTTCTTTTAATTTACTAGTAATGTTTATAACATCATCTCTTAACAGTGATTTTCCACTTTCTCGGACTTTCTTTTTTAGAAAAACCATTTGAAGCAATGGAATCTGCTGCATGATTGCAGTGCTAGTAACTGTGCTAATTACATGGTTTTTCTTCTCTTGGTATTGTATTTTTTGTCTTGTTGTTCTCTCTCTCTTTCTTTCGTAAACATGTGCTCCCACTTCAATAATCTTTTCATTTTTCAAAAGAAGGCTTTTCTAATCATTTCTCTTGGCATCATTCATTAGCCAAGGAAACGAGTGGTCTCATTTACTGATATATCTTCCTATTGATAGTAACTGGTACAATACCATAAACAAGTAGTACATCAAAGACAGGACTAAGAATTCTTCTCACTGATTTGGGAGCGTTTCATTGAAATGAAATGGGTTAGTCAATAATCTGCACCTGTGTTTTATAGTTTTTCAGTACCAAAAGGATCACTGTCTGATTTTCTGAATGGATACATCTGTGATCAGATCAGGGAGTCCTTGACTTATCATCACAATTGAGCCAAACATTTCCATTGTTAAGCAAGGCAGTGATTAAGTGACTTTTGCCTCATTTTGTAATGATTTTTGCCACAGCTGCTAAATGAATCACTTCAGTTGTTAAGTGAACCATAACTGGCTTACCTCATTGACTCTGCTTGGCAGACGCCAGCTGGGAAAGTTACAAACAGTGATCACGTGACAATGCAGTTGTCATAAACACATGCCAGTGGCCAAGTGCCCAAATTTTGATCATGTGACCATGTGGATGCTACAGTCATCAAAAACAATCATGTCATTTTTTTCAGTGCTATTGTAATTCAGTCACTAAATGAATGATTGTAAGTTGAGGAGTACCTATAACCTGTTGCAGTGGATTTTCCTTAGTTGCTGAAAAATTCATGCTATTTCATACTGAAATCTTACTAATGCCTATCCCAGTGGTGGAGAACCTATGGCATGCACGCCATTGCCGCAGTCCTAGGCCTTCAGCTGCATTTTATAAAACCTTTTTGCTTTAGGCCTCCGCCATCGTGTACAAAAAAAAGGTTCAATCAATCAGTCAATTTCAACTTCTCGCGGGAAAAAAAAAGATCTTGCAAAGATGGAATTGATTGAACTTTTTAGTTCCACCCAGTCTGCCATTACCACTGCAGCCACACCCACCCAATGGGCCATACCCAGCCAATGGGCCACACCCACGTGGCACCCGACGATGCATAAGTGGGTTTTGGATTGCAGTTTGGGCACTCGGTCTCTAAAAGGTTCGCCATTACTGGCCTATCCACATACTAACCCCTTATCAACGTGCAGAATAATAATAAACATGTTTCCTCTTTGCTTACATAACTGAATGATATTGTGGCATCTGGTCTTTGCTTTCATGGGAATAAAGGAAGCCCTTCTATAAATTATGACATTTGGCATTCTTTTTCACTGTAACATGGGCGGCATTCAGTTCTTCAAAGCAATGTACTCAATGTTTAAGAGGTATCGAAATGATTATGTTATATAGAAAGGCACTAGAAGTATGAAAACCATCACAGACTAAACACATACATTTTATTTCATGAGATCTGTTCATACAACCCATTTTCTGGAAAAACAGAAATGCTTTATTTTGTTTGCCATGGTTAAACTATCAAACGTGTCCCTCATTAAAAGTGTAAGAATTTTTCATGAGTTCTCAAAATTTCAGACATTATTCCTGCTCGTCAGTGAAATAAACATGCTGGAGGGGCTTCCATTATGTTATAGCACCCAATGGTTCAAGTATATATTCCTTTCAATTGTTATACCACGAGGACCATTTAAACAAGAAATGTCACTTCACAAAGTGGGAATGTCAAACTTCTCCAGTCGTAAATAGCAACATGTCAGTTACTAATAATAATTTTAAGAAGGTACGATTTGAGGCCAGGTTTTAGAAATAGTTTCTATTCTCTGATTTGTCAATCTGGTAATTTTTTAAAAAATGTTTGCAACAATGCTAGTGTTGATAATAGTGAATATACCTGGACTCAATTATAGGCCCTCCAGCCATTTGTCCTCTTCAGTTCATTTGGCTCTCATGCAGCAATAAATGCCTGTGTAATGATCCTAAAAAATGTGGCTTGGTAATTGGACTGAGCACAAATATTGATCTAAATACAAATTGGGAGAAAATTACAACAGGCAAATGTCATTTTCCCCTGAAGTTCCTTTCCATTGAAATCCTATACTAACTTCTCCTGATTTATACTTTTGTTGTAAATTGGGTATGCAACACGACTAAAAAGATAATTTAACAGGAAAGATCCAGTGAAATCACCACTGTGTATGATGTTGATTGCCTGATGAATAAGAAAACATGCAAACAAGACAGAATCTATACTATGTATGCAGACATTACTTTTTTGGGCATAGACACTTCACTGCTGTTTCTGTCTGAGTGTAGTGTTCATTATGCATTTTAAATAGTTCTCCTACAGTCATAATCAAAATCAACTCCATGAACATTTTATGTTTGGAATGATTTTACAGAAAACTGTGCTGTAATATACACAATAAACAGCAAAAAGTCATAATGCTGCAGTTACATAATGGCAATAACTCTGATGAAAGAATCAGTGTTCGATGTTTAGTTCTTATAAAGAGGATGGCAATGAACAGTTTTTCTTTACATAGTTATTTTCTTTTTTTTATTTAGTCAACATAAAATGCATTTTATATTAAAGAGAAAAGTCTCCAAACTTTGTTGTCCTAATTACTGTTCAGCATTTTATACTAAGAAAAAAAAAATGATTAGAACTTCATGACTCATTAAAAGTAAGTGATCACAATCTCTTAATAGAAAAAGAAACTGAGCTAATGATAGAAACTCTGACTGATGATTTTGACCTTAAGTCTTGAAGTCAACTGAAATTAATAACTCCGAACAGTAAATGCAAGGTTAATATTTCTGAGTAAAGAGAAAAAAAGACAACAGATACATACTGTGCAAAATATAAGAACTCTGCATGCAGCTTCTCTTCCTACTCACATTTTTTAAAACACAACATGATGTACAATAGTAGCTAAAGATTCAAAAAACAAAAGGACTAATTTGTAACAGTTATAATGAAACTAATATTTCTTAGGATTCCAGGAAGCTGACTTACATTGAATCAGATTGTTACGAATATCCAACTATGGATCGTCTACAACAACTGACACCAACTCTTCCAAGTATTTTCCTAGCACTGTTTGTAAATGCAAGGATTAAATGCATTGCTACCATTTACTATGTGCTAGGGAAGCACTTACGTGAATTACAGTAAATGTAGCATCATTCAGAGGAGGAGTATGTTAAACTGATATTACATTTATGTCACCTTTTGAATATTAACATAATTAATATAATGGATTACATCTTTCAGTAAACTTTAATAGATTATTAATTTAGTGAACATGAGTTAGTTAAGAAAAAGTAGACTCTAAAAAAATAGATGGCCCATCATATCTAAAGTCCATCAAACCAAAATATATTACACATAGCTTTCTTGTGTTTGATATTTAGAGTGACAACAGATTTATTCTTTTTCTCTGAAGTAGTTCTGAGAAGCTTTTCCATCTAATCTTGGCTTTGTGCTAACCAAATATACTGAAGCTTTATCTCTTTGGCAATTAGCATGGCCAAAGACTGCAAAAATCTGTGGACACAACATGTCTGGAAGGCAATAGTTGCAAAGCTGACCAAAGATCCACACTGAGTACATCAAAGAATATATCACCCACCTGCACTTTTCATATCTGGATGTGAAAGTAAATGGTAAATTTACTTTTCTCCTGAGCTTCAGATATTTCATGTTGATTTAGCAGCTTGTAGTATTTAAAACCCAGGAGGAAGATAACTACAATCAAACTATTTTTATAGGTTTAAGTTTGACAAATTTTCAAAACATGTGCAGGGAGAATTGCAGTCAGTGCATTAAAAACAGCACCAGCAGTTTTGAAAATGATCAGATAAAATATATTGATATTAACCTAGTTAGCTGTTACAGCTCTTGACCACCAGCATGGTTTTGCAGCTTATTTTGTGAGTTAAGACAGAGCCCTACTAAGACCTAGTAATTTCCCCTCACCCCATGGAACTCACTATGAAGAGGACATTTGAGATTATTGCAACAAAATCCTAAGAAAAAGTGTTAGTGCTATGTAAGTATGAAAATGGAATGGCAAATAAAAAGAGCAAGAGAGAAGGTCATTTGATATTATCTTTTGAAGCCAGGTAGAACGAATTGCCCCTAAAGGAGGAATAGATTTCTAGAACACATTGGACAGGGACACCTGAACTGAATATTGAACACATTTTCTTAGCATTTTGTATGAGCTATTCTTATCTTTAATATTTGAACAATACCTTTAAAAAAACCCATCTAATTGTACTTACAACTGCTATGATGAATATCAGAAGCCACTTCTTTGTATCTTCTTTCATTATTATTTTTCTTCAAGTTTTTTTATTTTCTTGCACTTTGCTTTCTATTCTTTTTTCTTCCTTTATATTAGTGTTAGTTTTTACCTTTTTTAAACATTTCAAATTCTCTCTCTCTGTCAAATTAAAAGGAGGTCAGGCTAGAATCTTTCCTTTATTGACCCATTAATATATTGACTGAAACCCCACCCCCAACTCTGGAATCTTTTATATTATTAGACATATACAGACTAGTCCTATTAATTACATCTAATTAGTTTAAAATTGTATCACTTTTAATTTGTCCTTGTCTTGCTGTTCATAACCCTGGGCTCTAAAGGAAATATCTATCCCTATTTAATGGAGAGGAACTTTGGGACTGAGGACAGAGTCCAAATTCATCAAGGTTTGACCTATTTACTTTAACTGATTGTATTTTTATAAGATCTCCAGCAGAGTTTTTCTTTGTCATTAGCTATAACTGCTGAAATTCACAAGAGGACTGTAGCTGGACTTTCTGAATACAAGACTAATGCTCCATCACTGAATAATGGTCAGTCTATTAATAAGAGCATTCATATCCTAAAATTGAATATGTTAGGCATTTTCTTGGGATATATAATTCTGGAAAATAAGAGAGATCATAATTGGCAAAGGAGAGGATATGAAAAACTGCTGCTGCTTGTCAACTTTAACGTTCCATGTTTCTCATCTCTAAATTTATTCTGGGGAAAATTTTGAGTAAGCAATAAAAGCCATTTTTATTGACTTTTCCTTCTATAATTATGAGATGCAGTTTTACCCTTTCAAACCTGAAATAACTGAAAGGTAAAAAAAAACATGATTTAATCTCAAAAAATAAAAATAAATGTAACTCAGGCTTTGAATTTATAAGAATACACTGGTGATCACATTCAAGAAATGCAGTTAGGTTGATCTAGCATAAGGAAACTTTTTAAAAAGTATTGTTTTCTCCTAAAGGCGCAACAAAAGCATTGATATTTCTGATCATTATTTTGCATCCACCCACCTGTGGCAGTTCTCCCATTGTAAAGTACACCTTATACAGATTTAACATGCTTAATATGTTCTTTTCAAAAGACATGTTGCCAAGATGCTGTTGCTGCATTCAATAACATCAGACTATTCAAGTTTTGAATTTTGCAGAATTATTGACATGAAACCCACTGGGGAAATACTATTATCTAACACTAACATCTAAAGAAAATAAAAGAAAACTGCCTCTGACTTCAGAAAAATTGTAGGTATATTGTGCAATAGCATCACTGACATAAAAACCAATGAAGTATGCAAATCATTTACACATGCTTGCTTTGAAGTATATTTTACTGCATTCAGTGAACCTAGCCTCAGGTAAGTTGAGCATGGAATTTCAGCCTCAGTCTCGGAGATTTCACTTCGTTTTTCTTAAAACATTACCAGGACATTTTTTTTTCTTTAGATTAAAAGCATAGTACTTCCCCCTCTTAGTTTCATGTTCCTTTGTTTTTCTCACATATTTCTGTTTTCCTCATCTCCAGTTTTTGTCCTGCCGATTTGAAAGCAATGAAGAAAATTAGGAACAGATGGTTAGTGCTGTTCTGTTCACATAACCATTTCCATCTGATATCCATTGGTCATTCTTTATATGAAGGGCATACGGCCCAATTAGCAGTGCCAGCTACTGTCTGACTCTTTGTCTTGCTTTAAAAGGTAACCCATTCTATTGCTTTATATCACAAGCCTCAATACAAGATATATATGCGAAACAGTAAAACGGCAATGTTTATAAACAACTTTTCCCTCCTAACTTTCCAGATTATAAGTGTTAACTTTTCATATAAACAACATATTTCTCATTGTCTTGCTGCATAGTTGTGAAAAACAAACCACACAATAAAGCTGAGTAATTCTTTATTATTATAATTTTTAATAAAAAAGAGAGAACATTAATTTGGTGGATTTTCCTTCTTTCAGATATGTACATTTTTTTATAGCATACAAGCATTATGCCAACAGGAGAAGAAAACCAAACATCACAAAATTCACTTCCAAAATTTGGACTGTTCAAGTCCTTACTTCAAGTCTTGGTAATGTCAGTATGAACAGTCAAAGTACTATTTTTTCCTTAACAACAATGTACCCAGCCAAAGGAGTCCACAGGATATGGCCAAAAAAGTCAATTTGGCTGTCATGCTGATGTGATCAAATACTCATATATAAAAATAGGAGATTCTACCACACTGGTATTGCCACCACCTTGGCTTTTTTTTAACCATCTCCTGTAGACACTCTTGTACCCAGAAGAACAATTGAGATACCAGACTCATTATGAACTGCAAGAAGGAGGGCACAGAATTCTGCAGGACAACATATTTATAATTTACATCAGAATAATAAAAGATGTACTTGTAGACTGCCTTCAACTAGAAATTAGGCCAAATTTGTCTTTCAAATGAACCTTAAAAAATGCCCTTATATACTAGAGATTATTCACAGTGTATTTTCATGTTCTGTAATCTTTGATTTTACTCCTTACTCCAAATAATCCTTATAATAGTTTAATAGAATATAGTGTTTTATTTAATACAAACTATGTATTATATCTTCTGTGACAGTTCATGACAACTTGAATTATACAAAAATAACACAAATGTTTATATATTCCTGGGCATAGGAAACTGGCCCTTTTTCCAACTTGAGTAAGACTAACCAAAATTAATACTTTCACTACTACTTGAGGTATATGGTTTCAAAGAAATCCCATTAGACAGCCAGTTCTTTCTTAGATCTTCCAGGAAATCTCTGAAGGTATTTGGACCTCCTTCTGAGTGATATTGGAAGGGTGGAAAAGAAAAAAAGAGTTAATATATAGAGATTACTATAAGGCTCTCTCTCTCTAGTAAGGCAGGAATGTTAATTCACAAAAAATCTTGAAGTCCCTGCTTCATAGACAGGTGTATGAATATTAAAGGAAAAAATGTAAAAAATCAGAATGTTGTGCAACTGAGAAAAAAGTAACAATCATATACTTTTTGGATCCTTACCACTGTATTAAGCTACCTTCTGTCTGATCCTCAAACACTGAAAACAGAAACATTTGTGAAGAGTAGTTTAGAAATGGAATATTTTATTATTTTTGCCATTCTTTTTACATATAGCTTAGACAAAGCATAACATTTAGACAATTATTTTTGATATGGGGATAGTCAGTTATTTCAATATCCTATATGAAAATGTAGCTTCATTGGTAAACAAATCTACTCTTAAATAATGCAGTATTCTATACAGATGAATTAGGTTTCCTGTGGGATTATTTGTACATATGATGTAAACAATATCATACAATTTAGAGGTATAATACCTGCAGCTGCCATGTGAGCCCACGAAAATGCATGTTTGGTTTAAGTGCTCATGACAGTTGCTATACATGTATCCATACATACTCTAGCATATTTTACTCCTTAAATCTGGATCTCTGCATTAATGTTGCTTTGATGCTCACTACTCTTGGGAGTGTTATGGGCTGAACATATAAACAGTCCTGCATATTTAATTAAAATAATTTATGTATGCCATTCATTCAACAGACAAAATAGGTGAAGACTTCTGATAAATTTTTGGAACAAGAGCATCAAAGGTATTTCCAAAAAATATATATTTTGGATGGCTGTGCTTGCCCATGAAATTTTACTAAGACATCAGAGCTCTGCATGTTTAACAACCTACTCATGTTTTTGAATACATCACCACTTTTTGTTTAGCACAAAAAAGCATTAAAATAGGGAAATAGTTGGATGAGACTATTTGGCAGCACTGCAAGCTTTTGTCTGAAAACATCATTAGAATCAGAACCATCTGATTTCCACTACACACATAGAAAATTAGTCAAAGCTGAAAGACGTTACTATTTGTACACTAGATACAATTTTCCCCTACTACTCTCCCTTTCATGCATCTACATTTAGTGCAGAAATACATTTGATCTGTTGGTTTTCGTGGCTTTTTGATTAGTCACCATGTTTGAAATGTATGAATCGTTTGGATATTGGAATTGTTAAAAGGAAAAAGTCCAAGAGAATCGTCTTAGAAGTATACAATGTAAGTGCTTGCTGCGTTAGGTCAAGTGTCTCTTTAATCCATCAGGTGCCATAGGAAACTCATAGCATGGACAGACAAGGAAGAATGAGAAGATGCTTCTATTGTAGTTTAATCTTCTCCTGATATAGAAAATTCACTATAAGCAGTCCTAAGTTATGTAACCTGTGGCTTAGGTAAATGAAAAATGGTGGCTGCCATGTTTGAGCATACAGAATAGAACAGAGGAATGCTTGCATGGGTGAAGGGTCCACAAACCAAACTCCAGAAAAATCCAATTACAAGCGAATGGCCTGTTTCTATTATCTGAGGACTACTTGTATTTCATCAATAAGGAGAATCTAATTATACATTAGATTCCAATTCTAATTTAAAATGGAGGAGAATGCCCTACCTTCTAACTGCATTCAGCTAGAATTTGAGATATATTTAGGTGAAATTGCAACCATAGCATTCTACCGGGTCTTCAGTCCTAAATACATCTATTGGAATGTGACTGAAGAGTGTCAATGAAGATTGTCCCCAATTACAGTACTCAGAATGACTGCTTCTCATGATCTAGCTTTGCAGAGATATATTCATTCACTTTCAATCATCTGTCTGATATGTAGTCTCCCTTTCCATATATTCTATGAACACACAATGTTTTTTAAACAGATCATTTCCTCCAACATTTGATTTACTGCTACTGGATGGAAATATGAGCAGCAGCATTATCACAGTCCCTGTGAACCAATATTTTTTTCCTCACAGTCCTGCACTTTGCTAAAGAAAAATCCTGAAATTCATCATTACAGGCATAAACACAATCATTGCTAAAAACAGGCGTATTGGACAGACAATAATAATTGCCGGCGGATCTGTTTATAAGTCAGCCTAATAGACAGAAATACCCACAAGCTTTAGATATCCTTCATCATCAAACTACTTCTTCAGGATTCACCTTGATTAAAGATTTTCAGTGGAAGTTTAAGATAAGACATAGATCCATCATCATCAAGAAGGCAAATTAGGCTGTCCTTCAGAGTGAAAAGGGTTTTAAGAAAACCTATCATATCTAAGTACATGACCCAATTTTTCATCAGGCCATAGGAAATTCCATTTGACATATTAGGAAGCAATAACAAAGGAGTAATGCAGTTACTTAAAGCCATTAAAATAAGGCAAAGCTGCATAGGAAAAAAGATCTCATTTGTAATTGAAATTTGGCTGCTATTTTGAGGCAATATATTATTTTAAATGGCTGCATGACAAAAAAAACCACCTTACCTATTGGCATCCAGCAGAGAAAAGATAGAGGCTTCAGCTGCTATAGTCAGAAAAAATCTTTGGGAAGGAAGAACAGGAGATTTGTAAAATTAAAAAAAAAAAATACTTCTCTCCTCCCATTTGAATCAATTTAAAAAGAAGGATTACATCAGGCAAAAATCCAAAGATGCCAATTGTATCTGGCAATAAAAAAGAAAAGATATAAAAGACCTACAAATTCTGAATGATGAAAAAAAGTGCTTCCATATATTTTCTTTTTCCATTGGACAATCATTTTCTGAAACATAGACTAGGTTGATCTAATTATTATATTTTATTTAGAATTCTAATAGAAACCTACTCTAAGTATTGCAAAGTATTTCTCATTATAAACCTAGACTTTGATTTTAGGTGATCAACCTGGGATAAAGGAAAACAGTAAATAACTGTTTTTTCCAGACAAACAAAGCAGCAGCCTTGATAAAGGAAGCTTTAATAATATTTTAATAGGTTACAGCAAGATTAAATTTCTGTTGCATAAAAACCAATAAATATGTAGGAAATGAGAGGGGAAAAAATACAATAGTGATTTTAAACAGGCAAAATCCAGTTAAGAACAAAACAAAAATGACCTTCTGAAGTCAGAAAGTATTTGAATGACCACTAATTGAAATGTCATAGAAGGAAGGCAAGCTGGTAAGTGAAAGCAAATATTTAAAGATGAGAAATCCTTCACAGTCAGCTGGATTAATTTTCTGCCAAGTTCATCACAAGCAAATTTATTTGAGGTGATGTTATAGAAAATGGAGGGCTGGAATATGTTGCTTGGAATCTGAGAAATGCATAATGCAAGAGAGCAGATAATGATTGCTGAAAGCTAGACTCCAGTCTTATCAGAAACTAACTAATAAGATTGTGCAGAAAACCAATTCTGAAGGGCAAAACATAAATGCAGCATGGATAGGCGTACACAGAGCAGTCCTGAAAAAATTTACAGTAACTGTACACTTTTCTGAATTCCCTACCTGATCTCAGGAAAAAAAAAACATACCAGGTCCCTGAGCATCTACAGCAGGATGGCCAAACTGGTGGCCCATGGGCTGGATGCGTCATGCACAGGTCATGCCCACCCTGGCTCTGCAAAGGCAAAAAAGTCATGATACGTAACATTACGCAATTGAGTTTGACACTCGTGATCTACATACTAAGTTGTTTAAAATTGCTTGCCCTAAAAATATATTCAGAACAGTTAATAGAAAATAGATAAGATGTAAGACATTCTAAAGTAAAGGAATATATTTCAAATTTTTGGGTGAATATGATGTATTCTATTTCATAACTGGCTGAAAAAATAACGAAGATCTTTTAAGATGTAGAGCTTTTTATATGTTTAAAGTGAGGAATCTGCTGTTGCCTTTCCCTTCCACAAAATGAGATTTTGTCATGAAAGAGGAGATTTCTGAGATATCCTAAACTTCACAATAACTCAAGATCTGGAAAATTCATGTTGCACTATGAGAACTCAAGGGAAAAAAATATTTGGACTACCTAGCACTTAGTATGCAATTGGAGTAAGCAGAAATGGGCAAAGAAACAACAGAAACACAACTTACTTCAAACTAGTGTACTGTGTTGACAAAGTCAATGCTCTAAAGTGACATTGTCAATGCCATACTTATTGTTTTTTTTATAAAAACTTCTGCATTTATCCAGAGATAATAGCTTAAAACCTAATCTTTTTTTCTGCTTGCTTGTTTTACTAGCAATTTAAGATGCAATCCTACTTCCATGTACATGAGAATAAGCTCCATTTATTTAATGATACGTATGAGTAGATGTATAGAAAATATATAAAAAACTGCTAAACCTTATTACTGAAGAAAATAGAAATAATATATCCTTATTGGGTTTGACATAACAGACATTGTTTCTGAAAAATAATAATAATAATTAAATTCATATGCTGCCTGATACCCACCAACTCCTATATTTGATTTTAATATGCAGGGATTTATTAGTGAAACAACTACTTAGGAATTTTTTGATGCTTTTAAAATCGAGGTCAATTAAAACGTAAGAATTCAATAGCCTTCAATTTGAATTACCTAGAAGAAAACTGAGACTAGCTGTATTCAGGATGATAATTATCATAGTTGAACCTTTATATCAGTCAATACCTTTCTACATATGAGCTGCAATTATATTTCCAGTGGCTTCCTTCCTTCCTTCCTTCCTTCCTTCCTTCCTTCCTTCCTTCCTTCCTTCCTTCCTTCCTTCCTTGAATAAATCCTTTTATTTTTGACAGACCAATCAGGAACAAGACCAAAGCTCAAAATAATTGGATCAAAAGTGCTATTTCAAATAGAACTCTTTAAAGTAAACAATAGCGATTCAGATCTTGCATCCCATTTCTCACCAATTTAAATTTTTTAAAAAATTGTATACTTGATTGTAACTGCACAGAATTGTACAATTCAAATTACATCATTTAGATGCAAACCACTGATAAACCTGATTGTATTTTTGCATCTAAGGCATCAGATTTTACTACCATACATTGTGCAAGATAATGGAAGTATGTCTATTCTATCCTTGCCTTTCAAATTGCAGGAACCTAACATCATATAACATCTCGATTGTGTTAAACATGAGAGCTCTAGGCTTAAATGAAATTTCCTTCCTTTTAGAAAGATTCTTGTGTGTCATTTCAATCTCATAATTATTGTAGACCCTTTTCATCAACTTCACGGCCATGGAATTTTTTAAAAACTACCTTGCATTGTAAAAAGTGGCTACTACCATCACTACCCATGCCATTGTATTAAATATAGTTTAGATGATTTAACATAATATGGAATGCCTTCAACAAATATCAGCTAGAACCATAACAACAAGCCCCATTTTCCAATACATACATGAGCATGGCATACACAAAATTATATACTGCCACAGTCACATACATTTTTGTTGGAAAATAGTACATATTAAATAGTACCTATTAAAAAACTATACCAAGTCAGAAATTATTTTACCACATGAAATAATACTTGGTGAGGAGAATTTGTGTTTGTGTGTGCATGAGTATAGTGCCCACAAGGAAAGTTGAAAAGATCTGGATGAGAATTATTGGGATTTTAGATAGTTTTGATCAATTCTTAAAATTGGTTTAGCAATAAGTGTATCGGATTCAACCTATAGTATTGTTCTGGTTCCAGTGCAATGTAATTTTAATTTCATTCTTTGTGCACGTACTCCTGTTCAGAGGATTAAATGCTTACCAAAGCTGACATATTTGCATGTTCAAAAATAAGTGGCTAGGAAACTTCACATATAGGAAACTATTATGATCTGTTGAATGCTATGTGTTCACATCTTTATTGGATGCATCTCTGAAAATATGGAAACATGTTACAGCCTTCTACCTGTGTTTAAGGTTTTCTGTATTGGGTCAAGAAATTAAAAGCAAACAATTATACTGTATCTTTATCTAAGAGTAAACATTAGTAAATAATGCCGTTTTTTTTAAATAATCAAAATTCAATATATTTTACTCAATCACCAGTTAAATGACTAAACTTTATAATTACAGAAAGTTGAAATTTTTTAACAAAAGCAAGTTTCTATTTTTTAAAAATATATCCTCAGAAAGATAAACAAATTTTGAATTACTGCAATATTCACAACAGTTGCTTCTTCTCAATGTAGTTTTTTAATACCTTTTATTAAGGCTAAATTAGCATAACCACAAAAATAAAAATAGCATTAGAAAGTTTCATATTATTTTATATTTCTGCAGAAGTTTTGAAGAAAATATGTGTATTATACTGCTATGATTTACAATGGCTTCTCAGTTTAGACTGCAAAACTACATACATATACAAACATAGAAGAGAATGCTAAAACAGCAAAATACTGGTAGCCAAACATGAATAAGTTAAATATAAAAAAACCTTTCAGGAAGACGTTCATAGCATGTCAAAAGCCTGATCCACAATCACCTCAAAATATGTTTAACTTACTGTTTTTCAATTTAAAATCTGACAATAGGCAATTTTTGTTGGGTTTTGTTGCCTGCTCTACAACCTCTTATGTACAAAGGAAGCAATTAAAAAAATCTTTGTAGTGTGGTCCAGTATCTAGGCTTTCAATACATACATTTTAAACATTTCTAAATAGGGTCCCAATCTATCAGGAATAAACATACCATTAAATTATTAACCATTCTGGTAATGTTTCCAAGTTATTGGAAACTACGATTTGTCCCCAGATTCTATCTGAGTAACATTCATTTTAATGGGTTTTGCAAAGGAAAAATTCCTGCGTAACAAATACAAAAAAAAAAAAAAAAAAAACAAACACCAAAACTTTAGGAGTCTGGTTTATTTCTTCTTAGTCCAAGTGAAAACAAGAGGAAAAAACGAGAGAAAACAATAAAACTTGACTGGCCTACATGCAAATTATTTGTCTTTTTTTAAACACTGCCTGTTCAAAATACTACTCTGTTTGGAATGTTGAGTATCGCATCTAGTATATGTAAAGCTTCTAAGTACCTTTCCTTGAAAATTGAAAATAACAATAACAATATAATAATGATGATAATGACAACACCATTGATCCAGACCTATATTTTTTAGCAGAGCATTTCAACTTAATTCCTAGAACTGTAATTTTCGATCAACAACAGATGAGGATAGAGGATAGACAGATCAATTTCTTTTTTTTTTCTTTTCCTTTCCTTTCCTTTCCTTTTATGGGTCCTTTTGTTAAAGCAGATACAAGGTTTCTTCTGAACGTGGGCATCAACAGAATGAGAATGCAATCACCAACAGCAAAAGAAGCGTGCTTGACCTGACACTCACATGGAGAGAAGACGAATGATCAGAAGACATGTGACTAGTGGAGCCTCCTGCCACACTTTCCTTCCCAATTGCATTCTGCAAGACAGAAAAACTTCCTTCAATTGCCACTTTGTATTAGAACCTCCTAGCATATTTTACTGTTCTCGTCATTCATACTACATTCTCAGGTCAGTATTCTGTCAGCCATAAATTCTGATCTGTTATGTTTAAAGGTCTTACAAAGAGCCATGTGATTACATGTTCTTCCCGATTATGAGCTAATTACACTGCACAGATCAAGGGCAATTACCATGTGACCTACAAAATCATAGTCTGCTTAAGAATTAAAATATAATTACCATGGTTGAAGGTGAAGAGCTATTCTGGCAGGAATACGTCCACCCCTCCTCAATATATATCTCCATGTAAAAATAATTGAAATTATTTCCAATGACTTGAACAGATGTACCTCAAAAATTAGACCACAAATACAGCTGAAATCACTATGACAGTAGGACCTCACCCTACCAAACCAAAGACCGAGGAATGGAATTTACATCCCCAAACTAGGAGATTTCTGCTCAAAATAATGAATTGGTTTGAAATTTTTAGAACGAATATTCTGATACTATTCACCGTTATAATTGTGTCAGAAACAATTGCTGCAATAAAGTGCAAGAACTTACCCCGGTCACACAGGGTTCCGTTATTATAGATTCATTGAAACTCTGCTTCGGTCCCTGTAGAAAAATGAAAACATTACTACAGGTCTCTGTTTTGCCTCCAATATTGGTGGAATACATCACTGAGCTCCATTAAAAGTTAAGTAACTATTTTCAAACCAAAATCATTCCCATACGTTAAGTAAACATTTCCAATCCATTTATCAGGAATAGCTACATACATACAGTATAAAATTATTATAAAGATTATCTTCTCGTTGTATCTGCCTGTACAATTACATGTCTGTCCCTTAATAAATTAAATTATTGGTTAATCTTGCCACTGTTGCATTTGGAAAAAGGGATGCAATTTTCTTTCATACAATTACTAGCACTGAACAAAAATACATAGCAATACATTCTGTTTAAAATTAAAATTTGAGATTTTGGCCACAAATCACAAAGCAAAAAATAACAAAAATATGACAAAATGTGATAGCTGACGTTACATATATATAGTCCTTGACTTATGATTGGTTGTTTAATGATCATTCAAAATTATGATGGTCTCCGAGAGGATGTTTTACAACCCATAAAGCAGTTCCGGCTGTCATAAAATGTTTCCCTCCTCCAATCACATGTCTACATTATGGATGTTTGGCAACTGGCTTGAATTTATAACATGTTGCCAAGTGCCCTGTGATCACCATTTGTAGTCTTCTCTGCCAACTTCCCAAAAAGTCAATTGGGAAACTGAAAGGAAGTTTCCAAGTGGAGTGGACAGAGGGGAATTGAAATCCTTCTGCGAGTTGAAATCTATTTTTTTTGCTCTCAACGGGAAAAAAAAAGCCTGGTGTCTCACTTAATGATCACTTTGCTCAATGACCAAGATTCTGGTCCCACAATTGTATCATATGGTCAAGGTCTATCTATATATTATTCAACAACTGTCAAAATAGCATTGGTAAATAGAGGAGTCTAATGATAAATTTGATATATGAAGGATGGTTCCCTTGAAAGAATAAATCCTAATAGCTTTTTAGCTCTTTTTATTCCAATCATATAATTTAGAAGTATTGCTTGGGCTAAAGCAACACCACTATATCACTGTGCTTTATGAGATCACCATCTGGCCTTCTGCCATTTACATTAGTTAATAAGCTCTTCTTACTTGCTTGTTTTTTTTAAAAAATATTTTTAAAACAAAAAAAGGGAAATATCATAATAGCTAGGAGATTCCACAGTATTTTCTTTTCCTAGACAGCTAAGCTTATTTTATTCCCCTACAGTGCATCACATATTGCAGAATTTCTTTTCCATGATTATTTTTTTTGTTTGGGGCCTTGGGATAGGCTGTTTTTTCATTTACAGAAATTCTTGCCTGATTCTTTCTCCTGGTAGTAGTAGATTTCATAGGTTACCTTATGAACTAATCTGATCCTAAAATTTACTGAAGGACTTTGGGTATTTCCAATTCTTGCTCCAAGATAATAGCTAGAATTCTTACTCCCAGTGTTACTACATAAGATGATAGGTTATTAATGTTCTGGCTTTTTCAGAACCCTTATTGGGAAGAACGCATAATACTATTTAGTTGATAGAAGTCTGTGTGGTGGCACCATGTTTAGAATGCAAATTGCAGGCAGTTTCTGCTGGCTGCTGAGAGTTCGATTCTCACTGGCTGAAGGTTGACTATTGCTATTTTGCTACATAAAATAAATATTTTAATAAATATATTAGTATTTCTAGCAGATTAGGTTTTTAATATTAAGTAAATTTCTAGCTTATTTGCTTATACCAAATGTTAGAGAGCCAGGTAGCGACATGTTTCTTTTTCCAATGCTGTGCTATAGCATTCTTTTTTACATCTCTTTGGATTTTTTTTAATTTTGGATATTTTAGTCTTTATTGTTTAAGCCTTGGCTGCATTTAATTATATTCCATCAAATGATTTGGCTAGAGCTTTGCAGTATTAATTGAATGGCAATAAATCAACCAACCAGATAGATCAAGTGTCCTTTTATTAACAGAATTAAGTGCTATGGTATTTAATTTCAGATATGAAAAAAGACTTAAGGATATTGGCATATAAAACAATGGAAGTTCTTAAGGAAAGGGATGGGACAAAAGCCGCTACATAAGAAAATGGTTACTTTTCAATCTACAATAACAATGATCTCAGCAAAACCAGTAAAGTATTTTTTTCTATAAATAATATCACTTAGACAAAGAACATAAAGACACAGCCTAATCTCTTTATTTCCTGAACATTTTCCGATAGGGGAAAAAGTTAGCTTCTAAACTAAGATGTTACATGCCAAGCTTCAATTGGACATTTTACTGCTGACTTACAAAACTACAAAAAGCATTTATAATGGAAAAGCTGGCAATGACTGTTATACTAAAAGGTATCAGCCTATCCCTAAATCACAAGTAATAGGGCAAAGTATAAAAGAGAATATACAATAACCAGAAATTCTATACTAGAGGTAAAATCTTTTAAATTTTTTTGCTCCAATTACAGGAGATTCTGGAGAAAGAACCTGAAATATTTCTACTTCAAAGAAAAATAAGCATTCACATATATGGCCTTGCATATTAAGCAAATTCACTCAATTGCTGATTAAAAGACATACACACATTCATTCACAGCAGATATTGAACATAAGTTCACAGATAATTACATATTACATACATACATACATACATACATGAGCCAGTGTAGATAGTGATTACAACACAAATTAGGAACAGTGAGATTCAGGTTTAGTCCTTTCTTAGAGGAAGAAGCTGGCTAGGTGAGTTTGAGTCAGGCAATTCTTTCTCAACCTACATTGCAAACTGCAAATGCATCTATCTACCAATCTACTCTAGACTAGTCTGGTAGAATAACGGTAGTCCTTAACTAACAACCACAATTGAGTCTTAAATTTCTGTTGCTAAGTGTTAAGTGTGTTTTGCTCCATTTCTTGCCACAGTTGGTAAGTGAATCACTGTAGTTGTTAAGTTAGTAACATGATTATTAAGTTGACTGCTTGTCAGAAGGTCACAAAAGGGCTTCACATAACCCTGGGATACTGCCACCGTCATAAATATGAGTCAGTTGCCAAGCCTCTGAATTTTGATCACATGACCATGGGAATGCTGCAATGGTCTTAAGTGTGGAAAAACAGTCATACGTCCCTTTTTTGAACTCTGAACGGTCACTAAATGGACTGTTGTAAGTTGAGGACTACCTGTACAGTCCATGGCCTTTAATGAGGAGGCTTTTATCCTACAGTGATTTGATTAGGACTAACAATAATTATATATATGCAAGCACAAAGAGAGTAAGGACAGGGGAAGAGAGACTGAAATTGTAATTACTCAGATGAAAGTAAGATTATTTTTCACATTTATATGCTGATATTTAATTTTGATATTTATATATTTAATCAAAATAGAAGTATTTGGGACAGTTTTTTTTTTTAAAAAAGATTTACTACTAAGATTTACTACTAAGATTTACTACTAACAATTTGTGTTGTTAAAATTGGTAATTTCCAAAGACCCACTACAACGTGCCTGAAAGCAGTCTTTCTGGTTTCTGCAACAAGGGGATAATAGAAAATCCAAAAATCTTAGCAGAAGATATGCTGATAAGGAATTTGGGACAGTCCATAAATCTAAGGATGACTACATTGCTAAAATTTGCCAATGAATGTATAGATAATTGGTGATTTCTATTTATTTGAGTTGTATTCTGTCCAAATTTTTAGCACAGGCATTACTAAATGTCTGAAACTAGTAAAAGGTAACAGATTCCCACTGATTGATCAGGATTTATTTCCTAATGTGAAATTTAGTTACAAATCTTCTGAAAGCTATTTCCCCCCTTCTTTAATTAAAAGTTTTTACATTAAAAAACAAATTGCTTCCTGGATTGAAAATGGTAATGCCTTACATATAGCCACTATGGTGAATGTATAATTAGTTAAGTATTATGAAATAAAATCAAACAATCAAAGCTTAATTCCCTTTAAACTCTTCAATGTTGTTAAACAATGGAAACAAAGCAATAACTTTGTTAATGCAATTCAGAAAGTGCATTTATTAGGTTCTATCCTCACAATGCTGAATTATTTTAGAAGCAAAAGATGCAGTAAGGTCAGGAATACATAGGAATGAAAAAAAAACCCAATAAATACAACATTATAAATAAATATGCAAATATGTTGGTAAACTAGCAATTTCAAGAGGGCAAGAAATATGCATGTTTTAACACAAAGGTCTGATACAGAGACCTTCTGTTAAAATGAAACTGATCCTCTAGTCTAGAAGAACTGGAGAAGCAAGAAGAGTTCAGGGAATTGAAAGCATTGCTGTTAACATATTCTTCTGAATAAATTTTCTTAATATAACTTACATTGTGCTGTTCCATCATCTCCTGTATAGTACTGTAGATCACAACCTACTACTTGATAAGATAGAAAAGTGTGGGTTAGACAGCATCACTACCAGATGGATTCCTAGCTGGCTAACCGGCCATACTCAGTGTGTGGTCCTCAATGGAACTGCATCTACATGGAGGGAAGTGTGTAGCGGGTGCCCCAAGGCTCTTTTCTATGCCCAGTGCTCTTCAACATCTTCATCAACGATTTGGAGGGGATAGATGGGGAACTTATCAAATTTGCAGACGACACCAAGCTGGCAGGAATAGCCAATATTCCAGAAGACAGGCTTAAGATACAGGAGGATCTGGACTGACTTGAACACTGGGTGCTGTCTAACAAAATGAAATTCAGTGGTGAAAAAAGTAAGATACATTTAGGCAAGAAAAACCAAATGTACAGGTATAGTATAGGTGGTACCTTGCTCAATAGTAGTAACTGTGAGAGGGATCTCCGAGTCCTAGTGGACAATCACTTAAATATGAGCCAGCAGAGAGCTGCAGCTGTCAAAAAAAGCCAACACAGTGCTAGGCTGCATTAACAGAGGGATAGAATCAAGATCACATGAAGTATTAATACCACTTTACAATGCCTTGGTAAGGCCACACTTGGAATACTGCATCCAGTTTTGGTCACCACAATATAAAAAAGATGTTGAGATTCTAGAAAGAGTACAGAGAAGAGCTGGAGGCTAAAATATATAAGGGACGGTTGCTGGAATTGGGTATGTCTAGTTTAATGAAGAGAAGGACGAGGGGGGACATGATAGCAATGTTCCAATATCTCAGGGGCTGCCACAAAGAAGAGGGAGTCAAGCTATTCTCCAAAGCACCTGAAGGCAGGACAAGAAGCAATGGATGGAAAATAACCAAAGAGAGAAGCAGCCTAGAACTAAGGAGAAACTTCCTGACATTTAGAACAATTAATCAGTGGAACAACCTGCGTCCAGAAGCGGTGAATGCTCCAAAACTGGAAGTTTTTAAGAAGCGACTGGACAGCCATTTGTCTGAAATGGTATAGGGTTTCTGCCTGAACAGGGGTTGGACTAGATGACCTCCAAGGTACCTTCCAACTTTATTATTATTATTATTACTTTATAATACCTTGGCAAGACCACACTTGGAATATTGCAACCAGTTTGTTAAAGTGCCTAATCACCAGTCTTGTTTCAAACTTAACAGAATAACAGAGTTGAAAAGAACTTTAGAGGTCTTCTAATCCAAGCCCCTGCTCAAGCAGGAGACTCTACACCATTCCAGACAAGTGGCCGGTCCAGTCTTTTAAAAGCTTCCAGTGAAGAGCATCCACAATCTCTGAAGGCAAACTGTTCCACTAGTTAATTATTCTCAGTATTATGAATTTTTTCCTTAGTTCTAGGTTGTTTCTATCCTTGATTAGTTTCCATCCATTGTTTCTTGTTTTGCCTTCTGGTGCTTTGGAAAATAGGCAACCCCTCAAATATTGGAAAGCTAAGATTATGTTACTCTTAGTCCTTCTTTTCACTAGACTAGACATATCCAATTCCTGCAATTGTTCTTCATATGTTTTAGCCTCCTGGCCCCTAATCATCTTTGTTGCTCTTTTCTGTGCTCTTTCTGGACTCTCAATATTTTTTTTATAATGCCGTGACCAAAACTGGATGCATATTCCAAATGTGGTCTTTCTAAAGCATTATAAAGTAATACTAGATCACTTTACGTGATATTGATTCTATCCCTCTGTTAATTCAACCTAGGATTGCATTGGCTCTTTTGACTGCTGCCACACACTTCTGGTTCATATTTAAGTGACTGTCTACTAGCACTCTAAGATCCTTCTCACAGTTACTGCTATTGAGCCAGATTTCATCTAATCTGTACCTGTACATTTGGCTTCCCTTGCCTAATTGTAAAACCTTATTTTTCTTTACATTGAATTTCATTTTGTTATATAGGGTCCAGTGTTGAAGTTTGTCAAGAACCATCTGGAACCTGAGCCTATCTTTTGGGGTGTTGGTTATTCCTGCTAGCTTATATCATCTGTAAACTGATGAGTTCCACTTTTATTCCCTCATCTAAATCATTTATGAAAAAGAGTACTGGGCCTAAATCAGAATTTTGGGATACCCCATTGCTTAGTTCCCTTCATGTAGTTGTCGTTTCATTAAGGACTACACATTGACTATGGTTTGTCAGCCAGTTAGAAATCCATCTGGTGATGATGCTGTCTATTCCACATTTTTCTAGCTTACCAAGAAGTAGTTTGTGGTCTATTTTGTCAAATGCCTTACTGAAATCCAAGCATACTATATCCACAGCATTTTGCTGCTCCACTAATTTGTAAACTTGTAAACACTTGTTCATATCAGAAAAAAATGTACACTGTATATAGGAGATGATTTCTGCTTTGGGTGCACTGAACGAGAGCCCTTATTAATTCTTCAATAGTTTGGGAAAAAATCATTAAAAAACTGCCTAAAAATGATTTTGTTATACATGCAGATTTTTGTACATCATTCAGAGTTGCTTTCTGTGAGATAGGAGAGTACATACATTTGACTACAAAACAAAATAATGGGTTGACTAATGGATCAAAGTCTCTGTCCAGATTTTCCAGACTTCGATGTTAGCAATATTCAAAAGGCTTTGAAACTGTGCTTACTTGAATTAAAAACTCCTCAATTTGAGTAAAATAAACCTGATTATTTTGCGTGTCTTGTATTTAAAACTGGCATTTGAATTATTCTGGAGACATTTTGAGTTGAGAACACTTCTAAATTACTGAAACAGCCTACTTTAACTATGGAATAGCTGTTCCACACCAAATTCTCAAATTTTGCACTATATAAAATTAAAAGTATTTCAAATTCAAATGTTGTTCATACAACTTATAATTTGAACATTAACTTCCCTCAAACGTGGGGTAAAATTCTCCCATGATAATTGAACAAGAATAACAACTATAACAAGATCATGTTTTGCTTTGGTGGTTTTAATGTCATGAGTTTTTAATAGCAGCTTTAGATGGAAATTCAGTAAGTTGTGATATTGTGCCTGCCAGTATTAAAGGCACAGTTACAGTAGGAGACTGAAAGGTTAGCAACCAGACTATATAAAAATGTTAAAAACCCAAAATACACACATATTTTTTTCCTTCAGTCACCCTTTGTATCTTGACATATTCATAGCCAACGATGCTATATAATTCTATGGGTTTTTTTTTTTGTTTTGATTAAAAAGATTTACTAAATACCCAACCTGTTTTCTTAGCAGCAGAACCCAAACAATAAACAGAAAAATGCATCAGAGTGCAAAAATGTAATCAGTTTAACTCTTCTGCTTTTACTAAGCACCAGCTGCATCCATCGGACTTGTCAGCAGTATATTCTTATTTGTTCAGCAACATGTTACAATGTACATTGCATTCAGCTGGAAAAACAAGTCAACTGTATATCAGGTTCAACGACCAATAAAAGAGAATTTGATTCAGAATAAAACAATCCTGAATTCAGAGCCACAAGGGCTAAGCAGAATGCTTTTTAAGCTATGTAAACCACTCACCTCAGTTTTTCAGTACTGAAAAGATCTGATCCCTCTTGGATATTGAAAGAGTTCATTTGCAAGTCCATAACTGGAGCATGAAAATTGCATGTGGTCAATTTACCTAAGAGCGTATCTACCTGCAAACTTACTTGGAACTAATTCCTTTTGAAATCTACTATTTATGACTTGTTTTGAAGAATGTATTAAAAAAGCTGGGTTGTAAGAATACAGCGTAAGTCCCAAGAGTCATGTTTATTCAAAAGCATCTCACTTACTTCAATGCGACTGACTTCAAAATAAGTACGCTTACAATTGTAGCCTTTCTTGGAAATTAAAAAAAAAAAACCTCACACTGATTAATTTACAAGTCAAAGTAACTTGAGGTCTTGCTGGCCTTCATAGTAGCATGTTTACATTAGTTTTGGTTTATATATAAAAGTAATGCAGAATCTCTTTAAAGTAATTACCAAGCAGCAACTCAAAGACTGTTGTACTACTTTAAACTAACAGCTGTTTTCTTATTTTCTTTCTTTTGTCCACTGTTCTGCTTGCTATGGCAACAGGGGATCAATGCCTACAATGTAAAGTTAGTTACAATTCAACTGGGAAATCCTTTTTTTAACTTTATTTTTTACCTTACCTAAATAGTGATCACTGAACTGATTTATACTTTCAAAAATAACAGGCACTTTTGAATTATTTTCATACCTCCCAAATGTTGTTAGGTATCTCTTCAACAGGACAAAATACAAGATTCTACTGCTACAAAAAAGAAAAAGAAAAAAGATTCAGCTTCAAAACCTTTTGGTATTTAGAGTTTCCCAAGGGATTCAAGAATTTAACAACTATAATCATGGTGATGCTGGTAGTAACAGGAGCATCTAATGGGACTATTACCCTCACTAGTATGGTTAAATGAACAAAGATAAAGGCTGATCCACATGGTGAAGGGCAGACCAACTCAAATGGAAAGAATTCCAAAATCAAACCTAGAAGAAGATAATGATAAACCAATTCTATATTGTTGTCAAGAAAACTATTTGGACATAATTGAAACATTTAGGCAAGTTTGGAAGCCAAAGGATGAAATGCTCCAGAATACTCTGAGATCATAAGATTCTCCTTATTGAAAAAAATTCCTGAAATTTCACTATGTGATCTGGAGGTAATGACCAGACCAAAATAATCTTTGAACTGTTTAAAGGTCCAGGAGAAGACACATTTACAATGCTAACATCTTTACATCAACCAATAGTGTAGCAGAGATACTGGGATATTTTGTTCAATCCATCTACAAAAAAGTTGGGAAATGCAAAAGAAAATGCAACATTACTGAAATGCAATATGCAAAATTTTAGAATCAGAGAGAAGGAAATCAACTAGAAAAGTATGGAAGATTATTCTTAATATATGATTACTGCTGTGAGGCTACTATATGAACAAACATGAAAAGACTGAAATAACTACAACAGAGGAATGATTGGTAAAGATGAAGAACTAGTAGAAATGACAAACCTGTTTGACTAGAGAAAAAACAACAACCACATTTATTAGTGATTGGAAACCCCTTATAGTCTTTTTTCTGAAAAAAAGAAGAAAAAATGAATCTATGATTTATGGGTTTAAAGATTAGAAAAGGTAGTTTATTTAAGAAAAAAGAAAAGAACTTATGATGCAGCCTTAAAAAGAGAGGGCAAATAAAATGTATCTGTAACCCCTGTCAAGACAATTGGAAGCTGTTTCTTTATAATATTTGCTTTCCTATTTCCTTTTTCGACTATGTGCTAGTTTTACTTTGTTACCTTTATTTTGTCTTACAGTTTTGCTCTGTAACAAAATTATTTAATAAAAAATATTTTAAAGAAAGAATCACAAAGAAAAATAGAGGCATACATGGAAAAACCGGCAAATGCACCGGCAGATTTCAGAAAAGGCAGTGGGACATGAGAAAAGATAGCTAACCTAAGATGTATAATAGAGAGAGTAAGAGAACCTAACAAGGAGGTTTATCTTTGCTTTCCTGATTACAACAAGGCCTTCACATATTTCATGCCAAAATGTGCCATATATTAAGGCAAATGGATGTTCCTTCTGAAAAACCTTTAAAATCAGTAATGAAACAACTGTAAGAATTGAGTCGAGAGAGAGCAAAGGGAATAAAACAAACAAGCATTAATTTGTCCAATCCTCCCTTAAAGTTCGAGGTAAAAACTGAAATAATATGAGATATAAAGATAATGTTTTTTGACTGAAAGTAAAGAAGACTTCTAAGTCTTCATTATGAAATTTAAAATGCAAAATAAAAAGAAGACTATTCACCAAGCACCACTGGAATATTTTGAAAAACTACACATTTATTCTAGAGACAGGTTGAGCAAGCTTGCCCTTGTTCAGGGAGTGGATCTGACCTGATAAATAATAACTACGTTCTTGTCTAAGAGAACCATGGTTTTCTACCTAGAAGTCCATCAGCAATTCAAATATCCATGTACCAATGCTGGCTGTGGAATTCTGGGAGTTGAAGTCCACATGCCTTAAAATTGTCAAGGTTGAGAAACACTGATTATTAATCCAATCTAAACAACAGAATTTATAAAACTATATTTTTAGAATTTGGATAGTTTTAAAAACTAAAAAGTAGTTGGATTAAACCTTTAATGCTAGATTGTAAATATTGGTGAAATTGAAACTGGGTTGTTTGTAGTTGTTTACCACTGTACCCCTTGTACATGATGACTTTCTAGGTACAGCATAACCACATGTTATAATCAAAATTGTGCTAACATTGCTGTGATTTTCTAATTTCACATGATAATACATTTCTAGCACAACTCACAGGGTTTTTTTTCCCATTGATAATGAAATAATTATCAATGCAATCAGAAACAACTTGAAAGTATAGCATTCATCAACACAGAGTAATAAATTAAACTTTATGAATTAAAACCACATGAAACAAAATGACATACATAATACCAATAGCAGTTAGACTTATATACCGCTTCCTAACGCTTTCCAACATTTCTAAGCCAGAGGCTCCCAACCTTTTGGGCATCAGGGACTTGTTCCATAGAGAGAGACTTTTCCATGGACTAGAGGGGACATGTTTTTTGTACTGCCTGCATCCTGTGGATGGGGCTTTGCTTGTTTACGCAGCCCGGTTTCTGATCCATGGACTGGTGATTGGGGACCGCTGCTCTAAGAAGCTTGCAGAGTCAGCATATTGTCCCCAAGAATCTGGGTCCTAATTTCACCATCCTTGGAACTAGGGAAGTCAACCCTAAGTTGATCAAGATCGAACTTCTGGTAGTGGGCAAATTTAGCCTACAATGCTGCAATACTGCACCACTATGGCTCCTATAAACAAATACTAGCATGCATAGCATGCAATCAATAGTGTTACTTCATATCTCAAAGGCTCAAAGTTATTTTAAAGCTTACAGAAAGCCACCAGAGGAGGGTATTCTAAAGTGCAAGCCTCCTCCTCTCTCAATTTTCCTAAGTGGGGGAACCATAGCAGTTTCTTTCAAAATATGCGCTGCCAGGCAGTACTGGAGCTGACGCATTCTGCATCAATTGAAGTTTGATCTTCATCTGCTTCAATCTCAATAATTATTGGTCTCTAGTAGCTACTATTTACATTTTTAAAGTGAACAGTAAATGCTTACAGAGGCATTTCATGTCATGTCTACTTTTGCCTTTTTCAAATAATCTTTTCTCATTGCTGGCATTGCTGTTTTTGTACTTTACAGCTCTTTTCTTGCACTTTCCTTCTCCTCCACCTGTTTCTTTTCTGTTAATGTCAGCCATTAATCTCTGCTTCCTTATGCTTCCTTTCCATCTATCTCAACATTCCCTGTCAAAAGAGTCAAACGTACTCTATAATCAGAAACCACCAAACTTGTACTCAGAATAAATTTACTTACTTTTTCTCAACATACACATTTCCTATGCTCAGGCACGAATTCTTCTTTTGGTTACAGATTTCAATCTCATTTATAATTCACCCGTAACACCCATAAATGTGAGTAATGTTTACCACTCTTCTGTCAAGCTATCATCCTCTGACATAATTTGGATAGTCATAAAGCAATGTTTAGCAAGCTTTGTAATTTTCATATAATGAATCTGAACATCAGCCAATGAAATTGCATCAAAGATATATTCAGCCTTTTGTCAAGGAAAAAAGAAAAGTGTGCCGAAAGCACTGAAGGAGAAATTATATGGCTCTTGTATGGTTTGATGGATGTGTTGGTATTCAGTTTGTTTCATTTTTAAATTTAAAAAAAGACTAGGAATTTATGTTTTAGGGCTTAAATAGCTGTCCATAAGAAAGACAGCAGTCTCCAAGCTCTTATTGATGTATGGACAAAAATTTGGCAACCAAATTATACCCAAGTACCTAGTTGGATCTCACCGTTAGAAATATATGTACACCCAAAATTTACCCAATTAGACCATAACATATAAAAATATCTTAGATGAAAGAGGGGAATTGAGATCCAGGAAAACCCTCCAGGATGAAGGGATAGAATTAGAATGGTGGGCATACCTGAAACTGCAGGCGAGATATCGGAAAGACAAAAAAGAGTTAGGCATTAAATTAGAACCAATAGAATTGGATAAAATAATATTGGGGTCGGAGGATAAAATGATTAAAAAATTATACTATTTGTTAGATCAGGCAATGTACGAGGAACAAGTAAAAGTGATTATGTTGAATTGGAGCAAGGACTTTGGTCTTAATTTTGATCTGCACATCTGGCAAGAACTATGGGCAAGAAACAAGAAGCTTACTTTGGCCACCTCTTACAAAGAGAACCTTTACAAAATGTTTTATAGATGGCATTTCTCACCCACAAGATTGGCTAAAATGTGTACCAATGTCTCCCCTAAATGTTGGAAATGTAATTTGACAAGTGGAACTTACTATCATATGTGGTGGGAATGCACGCAAGCTTGTGATTTTTGGAACAGGATTAAAGTATGGTTGGAAGAAATATTAGAGCAAGTGGTAGAACCAAAACCAGAACTCTTTCTATTAGGTTTAACTACGCAAAAGCATGACAAAGGCGTACTTTATTTAATGCTACACATTTTAACGGCTTCCAGACTGGTTTTTGCTCAAAATTGGAGGAATAAGGGAACCCCTACGGAAGAAGAGATCCTACATAAAATTTTATCATGTGCTGAGATGGACAGGCTTACAATGATTATGAAAGACAAGACAGAACACGAATACTTCGAAATCTGGGGCAAATTTTACCATTGGTATGAATTAAGAACTGCTTGGACTTCAAGTTAATGGTAGAATTAAAAGATATATATAACTGTACATATAATTGTATATATAATTATATTGTACAGAAGATGAGGCTTATAGAGAGGTTAAGAACGATGTATTAAACTTTTGTACCATGATAGGAACTGATAGGAAAATTCATTCTGGAATGTCATGTTTGTCCATTGTTGTTTTAATTGTATTATGAATAAAAATTATATATAAAAAAAAAGAAAGAAAGAAAGACAGCAGTCTCTTTGGAATGGTAAGTTTGTACTACAAGGCATTTTGAATTAACATGCTGAAACCATACTTAAGTCGATTCTCACATTAAGATATGACAGCAAAAGTTAGTTGCTCGTTCTTCTACTTGCTGCATGTCTTAGCATATGCAAACCGGGGGCAAGTTTGAACTAACACTGGATTTATAGACCAGTGGGGAAAAAAAGAAGTAACAGATGATGCAGAAGAATTACTTACCTGTTGTTTATAGGAGAATAAGACTGAGTACTGTTCCATCTTTGAGTATTGGAACAAATCAAGCTCTTTTGACAATTTTGGAAAAATTTCATGTTTACTCATTCACATTCTCTTTGCATAAATCTGAGTTAAATCTTATTCATGCCACCAGTTATATCATATTATCATTTTTCATTCTTTATTGATTCTGGGTTTGCTAATTCTCTTTATATCACCATTTTTTTCTCCTGTTACTGACCTAGGGAAAGAAGGCCAGGCCATTCAATGTGCTCCAAGAGGGTGTGGTGGGAATAGAATTAGGAATAAAATAAAAACAAGAACTGCTGCCTAAGTGGAGCAGCAACATTTTAAAAATATCGCTTCTGGTTATAGAATAATGGTAGTGCTATTGGTGTTTTACTTTTCATAGCCAAAATTCTGGGAAATCTGCCCTGCCCTGCCTGGGAGAACATGTTCTGTAGTCTAGTGGTTTAGTGGTACAAAATATCTATAATTTCAATTCATGTTTTTATATACCGTAATACAGGTAGTCTTCCACTTATGGCCATTCATTTAGTGACTATTTGAATTTATGACAGTGCTGAAAAAACATGACTTATGACTTATCCTCATACGTACAACTGTTGCAGCACTTCTGTGATCACAATCCAAGTGCTTTTTAACCAACTTGCATTTATATTGGTTGCAGACTGCATCCCTGAGTCATGTGATCATGTGATTTGGGTGTATAGCAGCTGGAAATTATTTATGATGGTTGCAGCATCCCAAGATCACATGGTTATCATTTGGAACCTTTCCAGGGGCCTCCGACAAACAAAATCATTGGAAGAAGCTGGACTTGCTTAATTGCATCACTTAGGAAGGAAGTTCCTGCCCCAATTGCGGTTATAAATTGAGGGGCTACCTGTATCTAAAGCTATCAGTGTGAGTACTGCCATCATAGAATCCTTCACTTTGTAACTGCGTAGACAAAATGAGGTGGTAAGAAGGGTTTTTTGCTTGAGAGGCTGCCACAAGGAAGATGGGGTCAATTCATTTTCCAAAGCACCAGAACGCAAGACAAGAAACAATGGATGGAAACTAATCAAGGAGAGAAGCAACCTGGAATTAAGGAGGAACTTTGTAACAATGAGAACAATTAACCAGTGCAACAGCGTGCCTTCAGACGTTGTGGGTGCTTCATCAGATCAGAAGAGACTGGACAGTCACTTTCTGAAATGATATAGGGTCTCCTGCTTGAGCGGGGGGCTGGACTAGAAGATCTCCAAGGTCCCTTCCAGCTCTATTCTAATTCTGAAATTCTAATCTCTAAAGAGCCCCCAAATCAGAGATAAACAGTATCCTTACCATTCTCATGAAGAACAAAAAAGATACTAGTAAGGGAAGTTATTATCTACGTGTTCAGGTTTCTAAAATTCTACTGAATTTTACCTACTGTAACTCTAATCCTTTCAGCTGTGGTTAACTAAGAGATTTTTTTCCTCTGATCATAATTGTGTAGTATAATTATAATTGCGCTAGTATTGTAATATTGTCGGATTGTCAAATGTGCAGATCAATTCCCAGGGATCTTTATTAGGTAATGGATTTAAATTTATTAAAACTGGGAAACCCCTTAAGTAGAGTAGGCTTATTTCCATATATAAGATTATATTGGAATGGCTTTTTAAAACCACCATTAGAGAAATATAGCATTACTTCTTCTTCTTCTTCTTTTTTGCAATACATGCTTTAGGAAAAGAGACAAGTAGTAATTTAAAAATACATATTAAGAAAGTTTTAAGTTTTTATCCAACATTTAAAAAACAGTTTTGCTAGATGCTTTCTTCTTGACAGTATAATTTCAGTCATTTATGTCCCTGAATTATTTTTGTTCTCCATTAATAAATTTTCATAATTAGATAATTGGAAGCATAATCCAATAACTCTGGTTTCTTAATTTTGTTAAAGATATGACATTGGGAAAAATGTCTTAGCTTTTTCCTTATCTTAAAAATGTGAGATTTCAACTTGGAGGAGGAAAGTGTTTTGATGTGCCTATTTGTTCTCTTGAAAACAATGCTATGCTTTCTTATTGGATATTTTTTCAACTTCCAAATCTTCATCAAAACCATTAAAATTTCCTGGTGGTTTCCTATACATATATCAAACCCCATTTTAACCAAAATCAGATAGATGTTGATACCTGCTATGACATCAAAGTCCCAAATGTCACCTCAACCAATTTAGGCTTGGCCCACTGCCCAAGGATTGAGCCTGGGAAAGGTTCAGTGCAAATATAGAGTTATCCTTTTCTTAGAATTAGCAGAAAAACACAGCACCTGGGATAACACATGAATCCCCTTAAGTGTAGCCTCCAGAGTGCTGTTCAGCTGCCACTAATTTTTAGTAAAATAACTTGCAATTGAATGTATGGTTTTGATAAATCTGAAGAGCATGGATCCACCTATGAATAAAATAGGTAAGATTTATGGTTTTTTAAATTGCGTTTGTCCACCTTTTGCTATAACCACATTTTTGTCCCATTACACATGCTACAGGGTTCTTATAGCTATTGACTGAAAAAAATTGAGCACCCACAGCATTAAGCAATTCCAACTCCACATTAAACAGAAAAAAGATTAGAATCAAGTTCCCAAGAAATTCAAGGCATGTGCTTCACCACTCAGAGCTTTAGGTCCCACAGGACAAGTAAAGAAATTGCCTAAAGGGAAGACAATTACAGCAGTGTGGAACACACTTATAAATCATTTATGTTGCACCTTTAATCTATAAGGTGCTGTGTAATATAATATTGTATTCCACAATTACTTAAAGTTTGATACAAAATAGATCAAAATGGCATTGATAAAAGTAATAACAAAGGCAACTTTGAGGCTCAAGAGAATGGGATGGTTTGAGCACCAATTAATTTATTAGAACAAATAGATACAATCTTATTAACATAGAGGAGAAACACAACAAACAGCATTCCAGGTTCCTATTGATTTTAAAGTCAGTAGATGAAAGTGGGTGGCAGTCTATATGCTCCAGGAGCTGAATAACAAATTGGGGACTGGGAAATGACCTGGATTAATGCTAAAATCTCTTATTCAGATAAGGCAACTGATTGGAATATATTACAATAAAAGGTCATGGGGATGCAATAAACATGATTTACTTCCAGTCAATGATTGTAAATGCACACTGAATATTATAGACAAAGAATAAGACAGGTTAAAAGCAGAATAAAAACTTATTTATGTGGAGAACTTTAGCAACACACTAATGGCTTTTATTAAGAGTGTATGTTAAACACTTCAATTAAATGTCTGCATTTGACATACTCTTTCATAAATGAGATCTAACTTCTGTAAACATTTTGCCATCCTATGGAGATCAGACCAAGATGGATTTTTTTCCTAGGTGGTCTCGGTACAGAGTGAGGTAATTCTAATGTATGTCTGGAAGTGCATGCTTATAAACTTCTATTTTACACGTTCATAGACAATATGTTTATCATTTATTACTGTGGAAGTAAAACTGTGGTGTGATAGTGTACTTCAGCATGAATTACCATTCTCTCCCTTTTTGAAACGAAAGGCATACATTTCTTGATGGTACTTATAGCTTTTGCTTTTTTAGCTTAAAAGGAAGTAAATGTATTGTCATGCTACAATGTCAGCCATCAAAAGTACAGAGCACAGCTCTGGGATGTCATTCCCGGAAAATATAACAAAGTTCCGCTAACAGTCCTTTCTTTTAAATTATAAGGTTACTTGTGTTACTTTCTCTCTCTTTTGGACAGGGCAGAGACTCGTGCAAGCTTTTGAGCTTCACAATAGTGGTCAGGTACCTCAAATTTACTCTGGCATTCTTTAAATCAGACTTTCACCTCGGATAATAATGCTTAATAAATACAATTACCACCTGAGTTAGGATGAGAGAAGCTTCAGACTCTCAAACTTCTTAGAGATATGGATTCCTTGTGATCCCAGCTTTCACATTTCTTTCAAATGGGAGGCTGGGTGAACTTATAAGAAGATCAGTAGAAATGATCAAAGGACTGAAGCAGCTCCCCACTGAGGAAAAGTTACAATGTTTGAGTTAGTTAGTTTAGGGGAAAAAAACCTAAACGAGCAATGGATAGTCTTGAGTTGCTATGCAGCTTTGTCCAGTCTTATGCATACTTCTGTGGATTTGGATTCAATTAAATTTTCTCCCTGGAAGTGGGAGACGACTATGTTTTGACAAACTTGATAATAAAACAAGTCCTGCTCTATCGCTTAAACATACAAACAAGAAACGTGCTGTTTTTTTCTCACTGGCTCTTGGTGACATAAACTCTCATCTCAGACTGATGCAGTGTTTCTCAACCTTGACAATTTTAAGGCATGTGGACTTCAACTCCCAGAATTCCACAGCCAGCATTGCTGGCTGTGGAATTCTGGGAGTTGAAGTCCACATGCCTTAAAATTGTCAAGGTTGAGAAACACTGGACTGATGTAACAGTGGAAGAGCAAATGTTAAAATGGGAGGATAGAACAGAACAATGTACGCAGAAACTGTTGACAAAATTAGAAAATGTATAGGAGACATGATTTAGATATCCCTGGAAAGAAACATTATTGGCCTACGGAATTATCTCTTGTCACACACATTTTGATTTAAGTCCATTTTTTTCTATAATATACAGTGAAGAAAGGAAAAGTAGAGGTGGTGCTTGACTTATGGCAAGTCACTTAGTGACTATTCAAGATTACAAGAACCTCACTGGGGGAACTTATGACCTGGATTCAAAATTCTGATGGTTTGTTCCTCAGTGGTCATATGACCATATATTGGGTGCATTTACAACTGTTTTCAGCTTCCTGAGATCACACGAATGTGTTTTGTGATTGTTTTGCTGAAAGTCAGCATTTACCTTCAGATTTTTTGGCAAAACTGGATCTGTAGCAAAACATTGGTTCACCTAATGATCATAATGTTTGCTTAAAGACTGCTGCAGAAAAGCTCATAAAATCAGATAAGTCACATGGGTGAAGTAGCAGATGACCAGGCTGAACCTCAGGGAGAGACCAAGTATGTTATCAGTCTTGAGTCCTTTCATGACCACACATGCCACACTTGAATTCCATTGACTCTTATCTATCTCCAATTTGCTTTGACCTTAGTAGTTCAATTCTTGTAGAGTGTTAGCATGCAATAATGGAATTGTTTCAATCACCTTGCCTCCTGATTTTTTGAGCCTGACAGGTGACCCATTTATCCAAACATGTTTAAATCAGGGCTGCTATGGGAAAACTAAAACATTGAGAATCAGAGAACACATACATATATTGAAATCATGTGATCTTTATTGCCAATTCCTAACAACTTGCCTCCAAATATTCCCTATACCTATATAACTTTGTTTCTATACATACAGTACTGTATACTATCAATATATCTACATCTATATATTAAAATCAACTTACTTTTAGTGAAATGCCTCTGATGCCTCTGATATATATTCACGTCAGGTCTCAGAATAATGTTTAAATCTTTTTGAACCGTGTGCTTTTCCTCTGAAAAATACTGTCACCTTTCACTGGTTTAATCATACCATAGTGGTGATATTTATCTAGGCCAACTTTGTCCTTTTATCAATGATGACATCTCTCATCAGTGAAACAAATGCTGCACTAATGTGAGTAGGTACCATTTTCATGAACCTTGCATTGTGGTGTTGAAATATGAGGGTAAAAAGCATTCTATAAAAGCCCAAGGACAATTGTATTCATGTCATGCATTTTGAAACCTAAGTCCTATTATTCAAATTACCTAAAAAAAATCGAGAAAGCTATTTCCACAGTGTTTAAGAATTAAAGACTAAAAAGCATAAAAGGTCCGAAAAGGCAGATTTCTTTTATGAATGGTGAAATTTGAATCCTTCAAAGAACAAGAGGCAATTCCTCTTGCTAAAGTGAAAATACAGTATTGACTGATTAGAACTTGCATGTAACATATTCTAACATTCAGCATTTTTCTTTGCTGAACTTAATGCAGCCCTGTGGTAATATTCAGAGCAGGTAAATAAAGGATACACCTACAGCAATACATAGCTGCAACAGATACTGTATACTTAATTTGGGCTAGTACTCTAAAACAATAGCTATTTAGTAAAAAAATTTTAATTGAGCCAAGTATATCCAAACATGAATCTCATGACCATATTTAAAAAAGTTATTATTACATGCCATTGTGGGCAAACTGTGGCCTTCCTCAACAATTCTTGAATTATAGCTCCTAATAGTTCATATTGTTTTTAAGAGCTATGAAACAGAAATTCCTATTTAAAGAATTGAGGCAATGTGAATTGCACAGAACCTTCATCTTCAGGTTTTTGCAAGAGTCAAAGCTGTTGGGAAAGCAAATCCTTTCAGCCATGCTAGAATTAGTAGACCTGATTTAACATCATATTAAGAAAATGCTTAGACTATAACATAGTGAACACTGCCTCAGTACAAGGTCACAAAATATGATGTTACAGTGTTGTTGTTGATATTTTAATTTATTTATTTCTTAGTGAAGCAAACCCTGAAATGTTCTGATAAAGCTTAAACATTACAAGTGCGTGCAGTAGTGATAATGTTCCACCTCACATGGTCTGTTCTTGCCAAATTACAGTGAAATGGGGAAAAATGCAAAATAGAACTACTATTCTAAAAAATGTTAAAACATATAATTGAGATTCCTGTATTTCAACTAAAGAGTCAAATTTTATTCTTTATTCCCTTTTACAAATATCATTACATAATCAGAAGTGACACATGCAACTGCCAGAAGAAGAGGCCATTGATTATATTTTTGTGTGTATGAAGAGCTCTTATTAACACCTTTCATAAATTGAATTCAATTTCCTAAACTGAATGCAAAGACCCCCCAAAAACACAGATAAATTTGTATATTTGGGCAGAATATTAATTAAGATCAGGAAATGGATGGAAAAAATGTTAAGAAGTGTAAATACTAGCAGAAAGATGTTGGGTAATATGTATTCTGTTGTGAGAAATAATTTGTTAAAGGAAGCAAAAATGGGCTGAAGTGTGTACTTCAGCCCGTTATATGGAAGTGAGGGTTCAGGACAAACAAACTTAAGTTGAGCACAGCAGAATGTGCTATGCAATCGTATTTCTGTGGTTAAAAATAAAATAAAATAAAATAAAGAGATAGATCAAAAATGACGATTGAATGTGGATGAAATACAGAAGTGAATGAACAATCTGAAAAACATACGCTATGGTGATTTGGTTCCATAAAGAAAATGAATGAGGATAGAACTTCAAAAAGAACTTATACAATAAAGGAAAAATGAATACTAAAAGAAATAAAAAAATATGAGGAACATAAAAAAGTGGGAAGCCAGAATTTAACGAAAAGTATTACTGGAATCAAAGTAAGCACAGTTTGTAAGGATAGAAAAGTATGGAGAGATACAGTGAATGGTGTAGTGTAAATTACTTTTGACTTTATTTCTTTTTATCTTTCTTATTTCATTCCTTTAGCATCTTTGAATTAGTATTTCTGACTTCTTTTAAGTTCACTGCATAATGTTTTTTACCTTAAAGGAAACATAATGATGGGCATCCATATATCAATATGAAACCATTAGAGGTTAATATTTGAATGGTATAAAGTTAAAATTCTGTAGGAAGTAGTTTCCATGGTGGACATTGAGTGGAGGATTATCCACTACCATATCAGTTTTGCATCATATTTTTATTATTCATGTAGGAGAGGACTGTGATAAAGTAGTGAAAACAAACAGACTATTTAACTGAAATGCAACTTTTCTTTTCAGGAGAAATGATGTGCAAACAGCTCCTAGAGAACAATAACAATAAAATATTACTGCTAGTTTTAGAGATGTTCAATAGCTTTTGACAAAATGCTAGTTTATGAGTAGTTACTTCTGATTTAAGAAGCACATGTTCATCTTTAAATAAACAATTATTAAGTCACAAAACAAAATTGCATGATTCTTATTGAGGTAATCTGTTTTTACAGTTAGCTATAACATGCTACACTTTTTATGACACAAAAAAAATGCTTAAGAGTTTTAGAATCTCTATTTTCTCACTCCTCTTAAAATATTCGTCACTGATACTCTAATTCTACTATTTTTTAATCCAATAATACGCAAGTGAAAAGAGTCTTACAAAAGATCCAAATATAGAGATTATAAGTTATATGTAATAGAGGAAAATTATTGATATACAGGTAGTCTTTGACTTACAACTATTCATTTAACAATCATTCAACATCACAACAACATTGAAAAAAGTGACTTATAATATAAAAAAAAGTGACTTGGACTTATGACTATTGTAGCATCTCCATGATCACATGGTCAACATTTGGATGCTTGGCACCACATGTATTTACAGTGCAGCATCCCGGAGGTATGTGAATGCCATTTGTGGCCTTCTCAGCTGGTTTACAACAAGCAAAATTAACAGGGAAAGATGGATTCGCTTAACGAACACCTGATTCTCTTAAGAATTGCACTGAGTCACTTTACAACCATAGCAAAAAAAAATTGTAAAATTGGATGTGACTCATTTAACAACTGCCTTGCTTAGCAATAGAAATTTTGGTAGCAATTGTGGTTGTAAATCGAGGACTACCTGTAAATTAAGATCTTCCTTGGGAATGTGATAAAATCAAAATATAGAAAGCATTTCCAAAGCAATCTGACTGGGAAGTTCTGTGACAATCACTTACTTGGTAGACACTGTATAAATTAATGTACAAAGTAACATGCATATTTAAACTCCAGTAATTTATTGGCTTCCTGCATGTATTAATTTTATTTGATTTGTACATTTGAACTGATTACCTGATAGTAGATCAAAGGTATTCACAGACAAAAGAAGAACATGTGAACCATAGATACACATAGTTTTGGAAAGTATTTGGCTACAGAAAAAATCTTGGTCATTATTTTAGTATTTATTTTTTCTGAGCAAAGATGCTTTAACAAGAGCTTTATAGAAATAGTTTCTTTTGGGAAAAAAATAACAGCAGGCATTTAGGATTTCTCTCTGATGCAGTTTTTAACATACGCAACCTTTTGGCTCATCCTTTCAAAGATACTTCCTTAACTAAACAGGCAAAAAAGCCATGGAAGCAGAAGTGACTTCCAACTTTCTGACAGCTTCCACATTGATGTTGCTTGTGGGAAGCTGGCAGACAGCATCAGAAATCACAATTCTTCTTCTTCTTCTTCTTCTTCTTCTTCTTCCTCCTCCTCCTCCTCCTCCTCCTCCTCCTCCTCCTCCTCAACTGACCTGCAGAACTGCCTGCCAGTTTGCTGAGGGGAAGCAGAACAAAGAAGGCCATGGAATATGAGGAAAATGGCAGCCCACTCTCCAGCATGTCTCCAGGGAGCAAGAGGTCTCTCCCATTGACCACTGACATCTGCAAGCCTTGCTGCAGTTCTTGTCAGTCAGGCCTTGCTGCTAGCTGAATGGGTGCAGCAGTGGGAGCTGGAGCAACTCCTGACTTCCCTGGCTTCCCCATTGACTTTGCTTGTGGAAAAGGGCACATGAAAAATCACTCCTGCTCTTCCTCAGCTGGTTGCAAAACTGGGGGAGGGAGGAAAACTGCAGCTTGCTCCCCATTATGGTATTTCCCCAAGAGTCCCTCCCTCCAGGGAGAAAGAGTGCTCATCTATTCACTCCCAGTGGCCCCCAGCCAGCCCTACCTCACCAACAGGCATCTGAGTCACCCGCTCAT
Organism: Crotalus tigris; assembly: GCF_016545835.1. Classification (NCBI taxonomy): domain Eukaryota; kingdom Metazoa; phylum Chordata; class Lepidosauria; order Squamata; family Viperidae; genus Crotalus; species Crotalus tigris. The sequence continues at coordinate 84,967 of NW_024097431.1, forward strand.
CCTTCCCTCACCATTCACCCCTCTTAAGACATTTCAAATTTTAGCCTCGATTCCAAAGTAGACAATTGCTGCTTGCCTATTGACCCTTATTGTCAGCCAATTGGATGCAGAGGCCAGAGGAAGGGGAGAAGGGGGATGGGGATATGACACTCCCATCTTCCCTTGCACCATACACCCTATAGATTTCTGGGAGTGTAGTTCGAAATTGTTGTGGCATTGAAGTAGCTACAATTTCCCCAAATTTTATTCCCATTTGAGTCCTGCCTCCTGGCTTTCCATAAGTTAGCTCTTTTGAATTACCTTGGTTCAATAATTGTTGCCCAATACCTTCTGATTTCACCCAGTTGAAGGTTACAAACAGACACAAGAATTTTAGAAGTATATAGATGTTTAACTTAAATACATGCTCTAAGTATGCACCAAACCTTTGTATACAGTATGCACAAAAGTTCTAAACCTGAAGAATATTAATTTGATTGTCATTTTCCAAGACTAAAGTATAGAAAAGTAAATTTTGTTACTGTTTGTTAGCCCTCCCAAGTAAACTAGACAGGAAACAAGACTAGTTAAACTAATTCTACATTATTGTAAGGCTACATTAACAAAATCTTAAAACTCTGAAAGTACAAACTTCCCACCCCCACTTTTAATTATTTCATTGTTTAAGGCAGGTATTTTCCTAAGTTTCTTTCTCTGTTAAGCCAGTGGGAGCTCCTGTCTCTCTTTCTGATTGTTTCCTAGGCAGTAACTTTTCCTCTAGTTCCCCAAGGTCCTCTGCACATTGCATTACACTCTTTCAATTTAATCTTAGAAAATCCGTAGACCTATATTGTTAACAAACAGTAAATCTAAAACTTTTACTTGCTGACTGTAGCTCCATTTGTGTAATCCAGAATCTTTTTAAAGTTTTGATTATATGATTCTTGAAACTTATCGACAATGTTTCCTAGATTTCAGTCAGAACACATAGAGACAAATACTGTAAGCCTAACATGCTTTTATAAAGTTAATCATAAAAAAATTCAAATCCTATCCCTAGCATAAGGCCTCATTCACTTTAATTATTTCTCAGTACCTATCTTTATCCAATCAAAATTAGAGGTGCAACCCTTGAGCCCAGATCTTGGCCAACAGTATTTACCCTGATTTCCAGCAGCTGTTGCCCTATCTATCTTACTACTTCTCTCTCTCTGTCTCTCTGTCTCTCTCTCTCTCTCTTACACACACACACACACACACACACACACACACACACACACACACACAGAGAGAAATAAACAAAATAAATGCTTGTATCAATTTTACCAGACTGTAACATTGCAGAAACATGTTGTTTTGTTTCTAGCAAAATCTCTGTTTGATTCTCTAGTTATTTCTCCTCTAGAGACCTTAAGTTCATTCTTAAAATACCTTGGAAATGGAAAAGTAGACTACAACATAGGCTAACAGATATTCTATCAACATTTGTAGAAGCTCTAAGGGGTATTATGCTTTTGCCTCTGAATTTTTATTTATTGCTAGGAAGAAAGAAAACCCTTGTGTAATAAAATGAAGGTAAGAATTTGATTAATTTGTATAAATGTCATGGAAATTGCCAAGTACTAACCTCCTGAGTAGAAAAGCGCAGAGCATTAGGTAGCCTGCCAAACTGCCATGTCAGAATTAATTGCCCATCATAATATCAGCAAGCATAATACAGCCTCAGCCACTATGGATGCATTTATTTCTCAGGCTGCTTGTAAGTGGTCTAATGAAAAACCAAGGAATAAAGGAGCTCACTAATTTACATGATTCCTACTTTTGTAGGGTGAAAAGCTGTCAACACTAGAACATAATAAAGTATTTGAAGACAGACTCCTACGTCAAACCAAACCATGATGCTTTTAAATCACATTCTACCATCACACTAAGCCAAAAATATCTAAAATATATAAGGGGACCTCTTTTATGTTGGAAATATGAACAACACTAAGGGACATTTTATTAGGTTTAGTGGATATATAAAAAGCTAGAAAATTTCAGGTTCAAATACACACATTGGTTCAGAGGATCTTTAAAGATTAACACACAAACTGGGACCATGAGGTTTTTCTTTTGGAATTGATGGACAAATAGCTCGGGAAAAAATGATAGAACTTTGTTTCTGTATATGATAACTGCAAGATTGTTGCATGCAGAGAGATGAAATAATTCAATGTTATACACAATGGAAGAATGGATGGTAAAGATGATGGAACTTGTTGAAATGATTAAATTGACATTTTTGTTCAGAGAAAATACAGCTTCTATGTTCAGTGCCAACTGGAAACACATTATGGACTTTTTTGCATAAAGGAGAAAAAATGCTTATGATTTATAGTTTGATGACTCGACAAAATAGATTATACAAAAAAAGCATATGTTTTAACCACAGAGCAAGAGGTTATATATAATTGTACTTATAACTATTACAAAGAAGCTTGGAAGCTACTTCTTTCTATCATATTTCTTTCTTTTCTCCTTTTTTTCCTTTCTTGCTCTTTTATATTTCTTTTCCTTTCTTTCTTTCTTTCTTTCTTTCTTTCTTTCTTTCTTTCTTTCTTTCCTTTTCTTTTTCTTATTATATTACTTTCATATTAGTTTTTATTTTCCTTTTTTAGAATATTTGATAAATTATATATAAAAAAGTAAAACTAAATTAACCATATTGTGATTTAAGATGTTCCAGTATTTGGCAGTCCTTCAAATCTGATCTCTATTAATGTTTCAGAGTACACAGAAGTGGAAATGTAATACCAGTCTGCAATATTTTAAAGCAACCTCACAATTTTTGGGAATCATGAATCATTCCTGAAACTATAAATCTTGAGAATAGTCATAACTGATTTAAGATGCTAAAGAGAAAGGCTATTTTTTTTGTTCCTGTCTGCCTTTTGAAGATTGAATATGAAATGCTTCAAAACCTAATAATAGTGTTTACTAGATCTTTATTTCGATTAAAACATTTAGCATTAATTAAATGGATCAGTTTGTTGAAAGCCTGCATAGATGTCAACAATTTCTCATATATTTATATGGAATTTAATATTTCAATTTTTATCTTGCTTTTCCACCCTAGAGTCCTCAAAAAGGCTAAAATAAAAATGATATTTAAAACCATAATTAAATCATCATTACTCAATTACCAAAGCTTCACGGAAATAGGAAAATCTGGACTTTTTTTGCTAGCAACATAGGAAGTTGCAACTGTGATGATAATAGATAAATTTTGACTGCATAGATAGAATCTATGTGATACCCAATTATATCTTTCTACTCTGGCCCAGCCATGAGAGGCTGTTGAATTTCTGATTCAGTTCTACCAAGACCCAATGGCTGTGGTTGTCTGGAATAACCAGATTTAGGGATGTTACATCTTTGTCTTTGGATGAGGTAGCCATTCCCCTTTCAAGGCTGGTGTGCAATCTGAAGCTATTTCTGGACACACACCTGCTGCTCAATGAAATGTGGCAGCTGTGTTCAGGAAGGCCTTGGCACTGCTTTATCTAGTCTGCCAGTTGCACCCTTTCCTGGATTGCAGGTCTTTCAGTTATTCATATCCTGGTCATCTCATGGCCTGATTCCTGAAGTTTGGTCTACATGGGACTTCAGAGAGGGCAATGATGAGTATCCCTAGCATGCCCATGCAACACTTCTGCCTCTTTAGCTCTACTGGTTGCCAATTTGCTTCCAGGTGCTATTCAGAATGCTGGTTCTTACCTATAAACTCCTACATATCATACAGCCTGCTTACTTGAAGAACCATCTGTTCCCATTGTATTGATTTTTTTTTTGTAATATATTTTATTGAGTTTTTTAAAAACATAAATCACTTAATAATTGGTAAACAGTGTGTTGTCTGGGTTACATTTATAAAACAATCATAACAATTGATTTTTATAATCCATAATCCACACAATAGTTTTAGTTGATTTCCTCTTTTCCGAAAATATCCTCTTTTGCAAACATTGAGTTAATACAATTCTTATTGTTTTGATAGATAACACTTAAATATATAATTTTTTCCCCAATAGTCCTAAAAATAATAATCACATCAATATATTTCTTTTCTATCCAATCGTTCTGGTTGCCTTATCATAGATCCTGTTACAGTCCTTATTTTAATTTGTTTCTCCCACCAAATTCTAGATATTCTTACTGGTTAAGATTTTCTCAAAAATTAATTACATTTAAGAATTTAACTCTATTTTTCCATATGAACCATCTCACACTTTTACATTTCTTAAGGGATAGATAAAACCATAGGAAAAAAAGAAAGAAAGCAAGAGTAAAGAAGCATAAAAAATAACATACTACTTAAAATATATATCCCTCCTAAGCTAATATGTATTTATTTTCTACATTTCTTATTCTTTTTAACCATACTTAAAATATGTTTAATGTTTAAACATTCCATTTAATATATCTAGTCATCTAATCCTTTAACTCTTATTCAAAACATTTTTATCCATTATAATTTTCTTAAATTCAATCACATTTAAATATGTAAAACATTTCCTTTATCTAAGTCATTTCAACTTTTTTATATTACTCATATCAAGAAAGAGAAAAAAACAAGGAAAAAGCATACTATATTATATTTAGAGAATTCATCCCTCTTAGAGTGACATATATATTCCAAAACTTTTCTATTTCTTTAACCATATTCAAACAAATGTTTCTTTTTTAAGTATTCTCTCTGGTAAATCCCATCATCTATTTTCTTAGTTTCCACTTTAGTCTTTTTCTTTTGCCCAGTGTCTTTCTTAATCAATGTATTTTGCTGAATCAAAAAGTTTATCCGTATTTTCGTAAATATTGCTGTAGATATAAAAAGTAAATCAGAAGTGTCTTTGTACGGGACTTCTGCCTTTCCATGTTTGCTGAAAATCTTTTTCTTTTTCTTTCTCTCTGCTTCTCTTATCATTTCCTTTCTCTCCGATGTTCCTGACATCTCTACAATTCATTTTATCCAATCTGTTTTCTTGTCCTCAGATTTATTTTGTAGTCTTAAGGGATAAGTTGTTTTTTCCAATTCTTGTGAATTTTTTTCCACTAGTATTAAATCATGTTTCCTTGTTTTGTTAAGTTCCATCATTAAGTCTCTATTCTCAATTCTATATCCATTTATCTGTTTTATCTGTTCCTTCTCTGTTGTTGTTTTCTGTGAATTTTTTTGTTGTAGAGTTAACCTGGAAATAGATTGATTTATATTTTCAAAGTTGTTTTGGATTTCTTTGTGGTTTAAAGTCATTGTTGTTTGAATTAGTTGCAGTATACTATACATCTCCTCCTGTGAAGCATTTATGTTTTCTTGATATGTTCTTTCTACATGTCTCTGATCCATGATAGCCAAGAATTTGAGTTTTCCTCTTCCTTTCTTTTCTCTGCAAATAGCTTTAGAGTCCCAATTAGATAGATATTTGTAATCCAAATAGTTCAAAAAAGATTTTTTTCCTGAAATTTATAATTCTCTCTTTGTCTCCAGCCAAGATTATTGTCTTTTTTTGTCACAGCTGTTCTTTGTTGTTAAAGCTTTGAAGGTCACAGACACAGATTAGCTTTTCCCAGATTTTGCCAAGTCTTATATTAAAGTTATAGCTGTCATAGTCTTCATCTGCCACTAGGTGTCAGCAACTATTTGTTTTTCAATTTCCAAAATGAACAATTATCTTTAAAATGATTCAAACAATTTTATATTTATCCAGACTTGAGTTTTACGTTTCAGGCTTTATATTTATTTCACTTCCATATATTTTGATCCTCCATAAAAAGATTAATTCGCTGCTTCCGTTAGTATAAGGGTGGGGTAGAAATCCCCCTCCTTCCCTTTTGAAGGTATTTTGCTTCTTGGGGATCTTTTCCATGAAATTAAATGTAAAATAGAAAAGAGAAGATCGAATTCCTCACCGAGTTTGAAGCATGCTGCTCACAGTTGTGCTGGTATGTGCTTTTGGACTTCAGTTGCTAATAGCTTGGGCTGGTCGATGCAATATGGACAGCCTTTCTCCTGTCAGGTTAGAAGGCTTTTCTCAAGTCGAATGGAATGGCCACTGCCATTCCAGAATTGCTGGAGCACCCTTCTTTCTTCATCGCCTCTCCGGGGTGACTTAGACCCTTTTACCGTCCCCTGGCAGGGCGAAATTAGCCACGGGGATGTGGAGAATCTGCAAGCCTGCGACTGGTTGTTACCACACAAAACCGGAAGTCCCTGTTCCCATTATATTTAATTTGATCAGGCAGGGATAGTACGCTCCCACTCATTGGGACCCTGGAAGTATGCCTTCTCGGTGGTAGCACCAGCTTTCTGTAATGAGGTTGTCTCCCAAGATCCAAATAACCCCCATCTTCCTGTTGTTTTAAAGAAGCCTGAGAACCTGACTTTCACAAAGTCCTTTGGTGGCGTTGACTGAAACCTCTTTTTAATCTAGGTTGCCGTTTTTTGTTTTTACTTGGTTTATTTGCCTGCTATGTCTACCCTTTTTGTTTCTTGTCATTTTTAATGTCTTGTTTTCATGGTTTAATGTGTAATAATGTGTAAACTATTCAAAGTTGGTAGTGGCATCATCATCATGTTGTATGGAACAATTCTCCTGATATTCCTGTAGGGAGAATCTGTTGAGGAATGTTTAATAGATTCAGCTAAAGCCAGCAGAAATGGAACCATAGCAAAAAAATTTTGGTGGTTCCATTGACTTTCCATGATTGTGTTCCTCTCCCTCCCTCAAGTCCATTCTTCTTTTTTCCCAAAGCATCAAGATGCAGAAAATGATAGATAACTGTAGGAAAGTTAACAAAAACAAGGAAATACCTAGGTAGGCATGCAGACTTCAATCCAAGGGGTTGGAAAAAAGAAATCTTCACAACATATTGCACTTGAAATGAAATAACTGGAGATTGGGCCGAAATTCAAACTGGCTTCAAAAATAAAATAATTTGTTTCCCCAAATCTAGTCTGAACAGAACTTGGATGATGGGTATCGGCGCATGTAAGTGACACATATTTTCAGAACTGTAATAACTGCAGCTGTGTAGCAGCTACATTTGGCATGGAATATAACATTCAGCTCTGTAGTACTACATATTTTAAGGCTTATTTTTTGGAAAATAATTTTCTTTTATCATGTTCAACACATGTTTCCCCTATCATTTATTTGTGAAATGTCACTTTTTTATATTGTTATTGAAAATCCAAATGCTATTAGTCCAGCATAGCAACTTTCATAAAATTGAACTGAGTATACTTTAGGCAATATAGTCCCAACAAATTGAGAAATTGCTAAATGGGAATTGTCTGTACCTACAAACTCCCATGTTTGTAGGGCACAATGCATCCAAACATATGACACCCAAATCCATTACCTGATGTATCATTGACTTCATTTCCCCCCACTTTCTTAGGATTCCAGACAGGCATGCTAAATAATAATGCTTTTGTATTTGAGTAGCAGTTTTTTTTTTTTTTAAAAAAAAACTCTAATTATTCAGCTTCTTGAGAAGGTCAAATGTCATATGTCTACAAGGGCTAATATTCTACAGACAAAATGGAGATGACAGAGTATCTCTTTCCTGTTTTCACTGCAAAACAGTGAAAGATGCATATTAAGGATTTTTATAGAATTCAGCTCTTCTGATCACTTCTGTCTGCAGTTAGCAAGGCAAAACTTAGTAAAAGTATCCTAACAATCTTTTTTGCCCAGATATTGTCCCAGCTATTTAACCAGGACATTGCTAACCTGCAAAACAACTATGCCTGCAAAGAATGCAGCCTGGCTACTTGAGCCTCAACATGTGGTCAGATACATGAAGCAGGTATTTGAATAGAACACACATCTATTTCAAGTTTCAAGTTCTGTGACTCTATATGGGAGAAATAATACTATGAAGCACTGCAGAGAATTGATATTGATTGCATGCCACAATTCCTAAATAATAATATATGTGATGGGAAATACCTATGTGCTTTCACATATAAGTACCTGGCAGGGTGATTCAGAGCTTTTTGCTTCTTTAGAAAAGGATATGTGGAAAAATGGGAAGGCCAAAGGATTAGTTTCCAAGAGAGGCCTTAAGAGGCATTCACAGTGGGAAGTGAAGCACTTAGCATTGATCCTTGTTGAAAATTGCAGGGGTTCAGACTATGCCTAATGTTAGAGATCATAAGTAGCTATAATAAAGTGTTTATTAGAATTGTTATTATCAAACACTATGCAGGATTTCTTCAGACATTTGGCTTAAATTCATAAGGAGCTCTGAGGTTCAGTTCACAGCAGGTGTGAGGAAGTTTCATGGATTTGTAATTCGTAAGTGGGTGAGCTTAAAGAGGAAACAGCAAGGGATGGAGAAGTTTTGCTGAAGTGAGAACAGGGGAGCAAAATTGTGCATAGACTGAAACAAAGGGCACAGTGTTTTCGATAATCTGTGTCATTTTTTTTGCTATGATCAAGGGAGAACAGAGAAGTCAGAAGTTGACACTTCTATGAACATTAATGCTGATGGAGTAGGGAGAGAGCAAAGAACAGCAAGGAAAATGTTCATCTGATTGCCTTACATCTGTGTTTCTCAACTGCAACAACTTTAAGATGTGTGGACGTCAACTCCCAGACTTCCCCAGCCAGCCTAGGATAAAGCTAGGGAACTAATACAAAATGCCCCCTCCCACAGCAATTCTGATTCTGCCCAGAACTAACTCCCAGTAGAGCTTAGAGATCTGGGCTTCAAAAATCCAGATAATCATTACAAGGGCAGGCAACATCTGGTAGCTTTCTCATGGTCAGGATCAGAATTATCTGGAGAGAGGAAGATACGTTAGATATGGGACAGTTCTGTTTTCTATATAAATTTTTATGTTTGATTTATGAACATCTTTGACGTATTCTTTTCACTTGTTTTTAAAGCTTGAGAGTTTCTGAATGTTACCCTAACAAGGACAATGTTTATCTATAGATGGAAGTAAATGACAAGGAGATTAGATGGTTTATTCCATTTTCCCTGTTGAAAATGCTTGTGCCTACAAGGCTGAGCACTCAGTACTCACCTCCCTTTCAATTTCTCAAGCAGTTCGGTTCAAGAATGCTATTTCTAGAAGTGCTTTGCCAGGGCTAATAATCTAATCATGTAGGAGTTGATACTATCTCACATCAAAACTTTTGATAACTATCAAAAGTTATCAAAGGAGGAGGATAAACAATGGCAATAGCACTTAGACTTATATACTGCCCTACAGTGCTTTACAGTACTCTCTAAGCAGTTTACAATGTCAGCATATTACTCCCAACACTCTGGGTCCTCATTTTAGTGACCTCAGAAGGATGGAAGACTGAATCAATCTTGAACTGGTCAGATTTGAATTCCTGGCAGTGGGCAGAGTTAGCCTGCAATACTGCATTCTAACCACTGTGCCACGACGGCTTCTCCTGTGCAAACAATAAATATGCATCATTTGAGGATAAATAATTGCAGGAGGATATTATATAAGCTTTCAGGAAGTTACATGGGGTGAGCCTCAGTGTAAGCTTATCCAGGAAATTTCCTATAAACTACCTGGATTAAATTGGGGAATATCCATTACTGCTTTTGATGAAAAGGGACTGCCATCTACCAAAGGAATATGAAATTTCATCTTCTATTTACACTCTTCTGTTGCCGTGCTTTGTTTTATTGTCTTGACTGTAGATACTTCCTATCTATATTATATTTTGCAATTAAAATTATTCTATTAAGCTATGCTTAATAAATACTTTCAGCTTTAATCTCCTCTCCGTGTTCATTGCATTTGAATCCAGGAACCTTCTGCCTACATTTCAACATAGTAGGACACTCTGTAGAAAACTAGTTTTCCAAGTCCTTTGCATTTAAGTTGGGAAATGTTTAAACTATTAAGTCGGGACATTTCTATGGGGAAAAAGAACCACAGCATTCTGTCCCCACATAGGCCACTGTTAGAAATGAGGATATAATACAACTAAGGTGCAATTTAAACTCTTTGAAACCCAATGTAGCTGTTTTTAGCCAATTTAAGTTGAACCAAAGTATCCCAGTTCACTTGGAGAAAATCTTTTGTTTCATGTAGGGTATCCACAACAAATGATGACAAAATTATATGTGGACAAGATGCCAAGCTTAAATTTACTTGTATCTGATAACTGATGTATGTAAATTGCAGTGTTTGTGTGATGAAGTAGTAACATGTTCTTCATTTGTCCCACTATCACTGCAGAAGCCTAGACTTTCATGACTAACTCTTGACACTATTACCAAATCTGAAAGAGTTATTTCTCTTCCCAAAAGACGCATTAAGAATGCAGAACTACTATTCCTCTTTTCAGAATTAATTATAGCAAAGTATTTAGAAAACTGGATACAGGTTTCTTAGTAGAAAAGAGTTATTCTTATCCTTCTGAGTTTCCAGCATTAGCTGACATAATGCAGTCAGCAAACTGGCCCTTGTGTTTTACAGAATTTTTATTGCTACTTTGCCCTTAAAATACCAGTGATTTTTCCACTTGGCTTTACAGCAGCCAGTTTCACCTAGAAAATGTTTCCCTATTCAAAATAGTATCTTGCAACAATAAAAATAAATTATGTCATATTTTAACATTTATGTGTCTGCCTAGATTATACATGCTTTCAAGGTCAGTCTGACAATCAGTTTGTGAGCATACTTTATGGAGAAGAATAAATCCGATTTCAAGAGCTACATTCTAAAAATTTGAATCAGGACAATCAATAGAAAAAGTGAATGTGCATCACAATGGTTTCCTACATACTGTATATGTTTGGCACTCTACTGGATTTTATTTATTTATATTTATTTATTTATCTATCAAATTTAGATACTGCCCTTCTCACATTCAGAGTTATTCTGGATGGTTTACAGATAAAAAGCACAAAACCATATAAAAGAGCCGAGGTGGCGCAGCAGTTAGAGTGCAGTACTGCAGGCCACTTTAGCTGACTGTGTTCAGCAGGTCAGCGGTTCAAATCTCACCGGCTCAAGGTTGACTCAGCCTTCCATCCTTCCGGGGTAGGTAAAATGAGGACCCAGATTGTTGGGGGCAATGTAAATATATATATACATTGCTTACTGGTGTACACCGCTTAGAGAGTGCTTGCACTTAAAGCTGTATATAAGTCCCATAAATAAATAAATAAATAAATAAATAAATAAATAAATAAATAAATAAAAACACAATACATACAAAGTTCAGTAAAATAGGGGACAACTAAAATTAATTGAAAAGTAAAAGGCTGCAGGAGTGCCTTTAGGATTGCCTGCCCCCAGGATTGCATGCCTCTCTTCAACTTCCATGGGAATTGGCAGAGCCAGGTCTGCATATTCTATCTCTGGGGAAAGGAAGCTTCACAGGGTGGGGCAACAGCAGAGATGGGTCTCTTCCTGGACTCCACCAGCCAAAATTCTTTAACAGATGGGGTCTGTAATATACTTTCCCTGCCTGATCCAGTAGGATGGGTCAATGTGATGTGGGTAAGGCAGTGCCTCAGATAATCTGGCTTAAGCCATGTAGTGCTTTAAAGGTAGTAACCAACACCTTGAATTGGACCTGGAACCAAACCAAGCTCATGCACCAAAGGTGTTATATGCACCATCCCAGGGCTGCTGAAAATTGCTCACGTGGCTATGTTCTGTACCATTTTGTTAGCAATCCACCACCTAATTCCCACCTACTATTAATATCAACTGTACATTATTGATATCATTCACACATAACAGTAGAGCACTTTGGTTCTTTTAGCACAGTGCAATGTGTACACCCCACCATTTTGGTACAGTTTACCATTATGAATTGTTTATGGTTTAATGTTATGTATGGACCAATGATTTTTTTAAAATGAATCATGTCTAAAGCAATGATATAACATGAGTTAATAATCCAGCCTTGTGTGAAACATCCATTCAGGTTGTCAAGTTCTTTTCTGAATTTCTTGCAGTTAACGACCCATCCTGCTCTATGGAACCAGGATTCCAGTAATATAAAATCAGAATTAACTGGCTTAACATAATCTTTTGGATGCATCATTCCAATAATATATTGTTAAGTAGCAATATAGACAGAGAAAAGGAAGCTTGGATTTTTTTGATATGCACAAACATTTAGCAAGGGCATGCCCTTCATCTGTTCAACAATCCTCTCTCCCCACCCCCCATCCCCAGTTTTAAATAACTGTCCAATTGCAGTTATTTCTTACCTTGATGTTGGCACATGCTGGCAAGTCATTATTAGTAGGTATTTCATTGTTGGCATTCTCAGAGTCATATGTCTTTGATCTGTATCCTGTTGTAGTTAAAGCTGTGGTGGTTTGGACAGGTAGGAATGGTTGCCACACATTCACATCTGTACCATTGCCAAAAGCCTGAATTGCATTTTCTGTAGAAAAAAAAAATGGACAGCAATTTCTTAAATAAACAAATAGCAAACTTTTCCTTTTTTCTATGTTCCCGGTCGCCTTTACTTCTACATTTTAAAACAAACAAAAATAGTTCTAAAAAACAAACTAATAAAAGAAAAACTGTTTGGGATTAACAAGAATGAAAGAATTTATGGTTTCTGAGTCAAGTTATGAAGCAGTTGATTGTCATGCCTGTCTCCGTGTTGTGAATTGACCTGTTTACAACTAAGTGATAAGTGATAATTGTGTTCAACTGTTCATTTATAACAACAGTGTTACTGGGACAAGACTACGGAATAGAAAATCCCACTTAGCAAAATAAATAGGAAATCCCTAAAAGTGATTCAGCACATTTTTAAAATAAATAATATACATCATATAATCACAATAGCACTAGCACTTAGACTTCACAGTACTTTATGGCCTTCTCTAAGCGGTTTACAGTGTCAGCATATTGCCCTCAACAATCTGGGTCCTCATTTTATCGACCTTGGAAGGATGGAAGGCTGAGTCAACCAATATAAAGGGTGTTCTATCTTAATTCAGAGAGTAAAAGTGCCTAATGTCATCAATTCTAAAATATAAACCAAGTCCACACTAATACAGATTACAAAGGCAAGTTATGGAAACTACAAATTTATAGTGAGTAATAGTTCCATAAAAAAATATTCCAGGTATTTTATAAGAAAACAAACTCACCAGTTCAATGATGTACTGTATATTCATAAAATAAGAGTGAAAAATTTGCTGATTTATTTATAGGAAATTCATTAAATTAATTAATTGACTTGTCATTTTTCTTTTTTCCCTTTCAAGTCTTCAAACAAAATGCACATAATTAGGTGGAAATATATGCTCACACACAATACCGAACATGTAAAAGTTGAAAGGTATAATTCTTCATGGATTAAATACTGCAATTATGGCAAGAATAAATTGGTGTTTCTTTAAAAAAATACATACAAATGAACAGAAAAACAGATTTTAATCATGTCTTTGGGGATTCAGCTTGATTTGGATATTTCTTATTTCAAACTCATTGTATATCAAAACAATTTCACTGGAGACCTGAGTATGGTAGCTATTAACACATTTCTTCAACAGTATTTAATGCTTATTATAAATCATTTTACTTTTGCTTACCTTGAAAAGATTACCTTCATTTAACTTTTTCAAACATTTTTTTAATAAAGTACAAAATAGACTTTATAGATATATACAGTTAGTGACAAAAAGAAGCCAGGAAAAATTTAGAAGTTTTCATGCCTTGCACGTTTTAGGGAAAATTAAAAGATGATAACAGTGGATTTACAGATAGTTAACCTGAAGAAATAAACTAGCATGGAATTATTCAAATACAATTGAGCAAATTCTAGGGGCTTTATCCTATACATGTTTAAATATGCTTCTATTTAAAATTCAATATATCTTTTTAGCATGAGAAGTTTTCTCTTTGGGGGAGTAAAGCATATTTGAAAGAAAGTCTAAATTAGTGGGAAACAGGAGGGGGTAAAACACCAGTACACATATAACTATTGTATTTATATGAAGTGGTGAACAATCCTGAATTTAACTCTTCCAAATGAGAAGTAGATTGAAAAAAAAAAAAAAAACAGAAGAAAAATCCTGTACAAGGTACCTCCTAGGCTTACTAACTCCAGTTGAAATAAATCCTAATAGTTCCACCTTCCCTCAAAATATGTGGATAAGTACGTATGTATGTATGCATGCATACTTACATACATACATGTTTCAAAACAGGAACTACTAGGATTTCATTCAGTTGATAAAAATGACATATATATGCGTATTTGTGTGTTTCTCTGTGTGTATCTGTCCTTTTTAATCAACTGACTAAATATCCAATACTTAAGAATTGTGCTTGTTTCTATGATCAATATAAATTCTCTCTGTTCATACTAACCATACTCTGTTTGATTTACAAACCTTTCATATTGAAATTCCCAATGTTTTCTTTTCTCTTTCAGACACACAAAGAAAAGGTATAGGAAAGAAAAGTGGTATAGGGTTTCCTGCCTGAGCAGGGGTTGGACTAGAAGATCTCCAAGGTCCCTTCCAACTCTATTATTATTATTATTATTATTATTATTATTATTATTATTGATCATCGCACAGTCAGCCAAATGATTTGGCATTTTTGTCTACCTATCGAGTCCTTACCAAGGACCTGGGATAGGCAGAGGTGGATGTTTGATGGTATTACAGATATCGTCGCAGGATGGAAGCAGTTCCTAGAAAGGTCACCTTTTGCAATTGACTAATGGTGAATTTGTCAATGCCAAAGATGTTCAAGTGATGCTCCAGTTGTTTTGGGATTGCACCCAAGACACCTATTATTATTGATACTATCCTTGCTTGCCTTTGCCACAGTCTTTCTATTTCTATTTGTAGGTCTTTGTTTTTTGTTATCTTCTCCTGTTCTTTCTCATCTATTATGCTGTCTCCAGGCACTGCCACGTCCACTATCCAGACTTTTTTGTCTTTCTTATCGACAATTGTTAAGTCCGTGTTATGTGGCAGGTGCTTGTCTGTTTGAATTCTGAAGTCCCAGAGCAGTTTAACTTTACCATTTTCTATGACTTTCTCTATTTTATGATCCCACCAGTTCTTGCTTACAGGCAAATGATATTTCTTGCAGATCTTCCAATGCATCATTGTTGCTACTTTGTCATGCTGCTGCTTGTAGTCAGTCTGTGCGATCTTCTTGCAGCAGCTTACCAGGTGGTCCACTGTTTCTTCAGCTTCTTTGCATAGGCGGCACTTACAGTCTGTTGCTGCCTTCTCAATTTTGCCTTTGTATGCATTTGTCCTTAAGGCTTGGTTTTGTGCAGCCAGATTTAGTCCCTCAGTCTGTTTTTTCAACTTTCCTGGTCTTAGCCATTGCCAGGTCTTGTTATTATCTGCTTTCTTAGCTATTTTTTTTAATGTACTGGCCATGTAGTACTTTGTCTTCCCATGCCTCTATTCTCTCCTTCTCCTTCTCCTCCTCCTCCTCCTCCTCATCATCATCATTATCATTATTATGAATAAAGTGAAAACAAGATAAAAGTATTTTGGTAAAGAAAAAAGGAAGGAGGAACAAGACTAGGTGGATGTATGGGGCAAAGATATCTGAACAGGGAAGAAAAAAATCAATTAAGGATCCCAAAAAGAGTTCAGTTTAGGAGGCAAATAGTCCCTCTCAAACAAGGCTAAGCTTCAGACTGATCTTCAGAACATTTATTCTAGTATAACATGCTATTTGCACTGTTGTTTTTTTTTTTTGCACAGAAAATTTTTTGCAGTGCTATTTGCAAACATTTGCATCTTCAGCCATTCATTTGTCTTCAAAGTGTCTTCTATTCTCAGAATATAAGATGACTTATATTTCTCTAACTCACAGGAAATTATTTGGAAAGAAAAACCTCTGCTTCCTATCAGATTAGTAACATGTCACTGAGGACACTAAGTTAGAATAAATATTTTGAGTCTTCACTTTCAGTGTGCAGAGAATGATTTACTTTGGTACGCATCTCTGCCCAGACACTTGATCTCCTATATGTAATATCTCTATCTAGATTCTGAACCAGTTGCCTGTATATTTATGATAATTCTGAATGTGTTCTTTGACCCATATTTACATTAAAATGGTCCAAGGCAGCTTTAATCAACAGAAGGAAAGTGGCAGATTCAGGGGTAGTCAATCTTGGTTCTTTTATGATTCGTGGACTTCAACTCCCAGAATTCCTGTGTCAGCCATGCTGGCTTAGGAATCCTGGAAGTTGAAGTCCACGAGTCATAAAAGAACCAAGGTTGATTACCCCCAGCCTAATTCAATGAGCTTTTCTGGTAAAGAGTAAATCCTTTGGAGCAAGGATTTCTGCATTAAAAAAATGCATACCTGTGTTCGGTTATTGATTCCCAATTCAAAATCCCAAACCACCTTAAACATACAAGCACAACTGCATATTTTTAAAAACAATACATCCTTTTAACATATCAACTGAGCCATAATTTGGGTTCTCATATTTTGCACTATTATGCCTGAATCCATTTGGTTGGTTTTCTGCTACATGAACCAGACTAATATGATCTTTCAACTATTATTTCAAAAGAATGTGGCTTTGCTTTATATATGCACAAGACATTATGCGTATTAAAGATAATTGTATCTTTTATTTAAAATAAAGGTTTACAAAGTCATTCCATTAACAAAAAAGGTAATGGAACATTAATCCCCTTCAGTGAAATGCTATTGAAACAGGGGCACCTTTAATTTCTTCCTAAGAAAAAGTGTCTTTGCTAGGTTAGATATAATTTTTCCTCCCACTGTCCTCTAATGACCTTGCTTTATCTTCGTTAACATTTTTATTCTAAAAGTAAAAGAACAATAGAAAAGGTGTATTTCTTTTCAAAATTATGCAATGGTAATTGAGTTTCAAGATATTAAAACAATTAAGAACGTTTAGTGGGAACTGAAGCTTCTCAAAATCTGCAGACTTTTTTTATTAGAGAAATAGATATTTAATCAAATTTAGATGGAAAATTCCTAAACCATGTTTCTAGCACTCAATTAGCTTCTTACATTTGATGAAGTTCTAAAATGCAAAAGTGAAGGCCATGGCTGCTCAGAAACATTTTTTTCACATCCTGGAATTAATAGATGAGTTTTAAAGTAATGGTCTAGCATTACATATAGCAGATTTAAAGTTCCTGGGTATTCTCCACTCTAGCATAGGTACAAAGAAACCGTGTAATGTGCAAAATGTTGGACAGATCGTTACCACTGTCAAATAGTTTCTTTCATGATACAGAATAGAAGAAGTATCTTACTTTCCATCTGTATTCTGCTGCTGTTATGAACCTAAAATGATTAAGGCTGGAACAACTAAAGCAACTCCCTTTGTGTTGTCCACACTAATTATTTACAATTACATTTCCATGGAGTTTAAAATGTTTAAGCCTTTTAACAGATATAGAAATGTAATGTAAATTCTTGTCTGTTGTTCATGTTTCTTTTGTCTGTTGTCTGTTTCTTTTTTTTTTCTCTCCCTGCTTTTCCCTGCCATTTATCCTACTTTTTCCCAGGTAACTGAACACGCCACAATGGTTTTCTAGACAAAGAGATGGAGTCACATAGCAGACTAAACTGGAAAGAAACATCCAAATGTCAGGGCCATAAATTAAGTTGCAGTCAAGAAGATTAATTGCTCAAGTCTATACACAAGAACCTAGTCAACTAATGATCAAAGCTAAATTGGCGGTAAAAAAGGATCAACCGAAGAAGAGTTGGACTTAGACTCTAGGCCAGATATGTCAAACTCGCGATGTCACGTGATGTCGCACAATGTATCGGGACAGTTTTGCCATTGCGGCAATGGGGTAGGTGCGGCTTCTGGATGATCTGTCCGGCCCGCGGGCCTGTAGTTTGACACCTGTGCTCTAGGCTGATGACTCACTTAACTTTGCCCCCTCCGGCTCTGCTTATTTTTCTCTCACACTAAAACATATTAATGTGTTAGCATTATGTATGACACTAAATAAAAGCTGGTTGGAAATAGCAACCAAACATTCAAATGGAATAGCTATGCCACAGGAGAAGACCAGAGTGCATAAGCCTGAAATAAAGTGCTGATTTCAATAATATTGAAAATATTTTATCATTGTACATAAAGAGACATGGGTCAGGCACAAAAAAAGACCACAATTACACAGGAAGTTCCAAATAAACTGATTTATTACTCATGCCTATGCACAGGAATCTACTCCACTAAATGGTTAGCACTATTTTGGCAGTAGATAGGGGTTAATGCGAGTCAAGGGGGAGGGGTTGGACTTGGCTATGTAGAGATACTAGGCTGATTCCTCTTTTGACTTTGGCTCCAGGTTCTGCCATTCCTTCTTCTACAATATGTTATATGGATGCTGTATACTCTATGTAATATTATACATAATAGGAAAACAAATGTCAAGCTCATATCACCATGTAAAACACATTGTACTAAAATTCAGTAAAGAATGTAGTATACAATATATTAAATGTTTAATCAGAACATATATTAAAATGTTCCTATTTGGTATTAATAATTCAGGCTGGGTCAATTTTTTGCATGGGATTCTAAATACATGAAATCTCTTATTAGTATTGTTTAACCAATGGCATGCACATATCTAATATCATGCACAAACAACTTTTTTTAAAAAAAAATTCATGGAGACCAGATTTGAGATGATATCTAAATACAGCAATTTTGATTTATGATTATGGTTAGGGATTCAGAGTTGGTCAAAGAGAAGGACAACAATATATTGTGCAGGAAGTGATTTAGATTTTTTTTTTTTACCTTTACAGAGTATTTGCCTCCTTGAAATAATGAACCTGAGAAAATAATCTTTGCATCTTTGTTATGTAAACAGATCTCATATTTGTAATTTCAGTATACATGATTGTATTGGCCTGGAATCATTTTATAGCACATAAATGTAATACTCACTAAGGCATGAATTATCCTGGAAGAAATTAAGAAATTTCAGACATTCTTCTAGGTCATTGCCACTGCTGCTGCAATCACACCATGGTGCAACGCTGAGATTATTATAATTTAAATAATTCGGTGTCATAACTGTGCCTATTGAAAAAAATCAAGAACAATATTTTATGTGACCATTTTTTAAATCAGTCAATACTTACTGTATAAATCCAAAAGGCTACTCAAAGATATACACAAAATATTTAAATACAGCTTCTATAAATGCTCTGTTCCTATACACAATCCCTCCCCCAAATATTATACATAACATCAAATAAATGGAGTGTTTAAAATTTCTATAAAATCAGGTATTGCTAGATAAGTTAAAACTATCTTAGATAATAATTCATACATAATAATAACAGCATAAAAAGACATCCAATAAGGTATTGGAAAAGTAGTTGTTCATGAATACTGTAATGCAAATATATCTATATAAATAAATTTATAATGGTATGAAAATATATGAACAATATAAAATATTATGAGAAAGACATTCTGTGTCAATAAGTTAATAAAATATTGGACACCTGGGAAACTATTTGGGTGAGAAATGTCAAATTTACTCAAGCACAGAATCTAAGGGAGAATTTTTATAAAATGTTTTATAGATGGCACCTTGATCCACAAAAAATGTCTTACATGTACCCTGACGTGCAACCTGTCTATATCATATTTGGTGGTCATGTTTTTTGGATCAATATGGTGGAATATCCAGAGAATTTTTAGAAGGAGGGTAAAATTTACAATTATTTTTGTTATTGTTACAGATTTATCTTTATTGAATTGTATATATTATCTTTGTTACCAACAAAGATTTCGGCTTTCTTATTGCTATCAAAATGATAAAATTTATACAATGAAAAAAGTATAAGTTTTAATGATATCTTTTTTATATATAGTAATGGAAGCTCAAACTTTTGTATAGATTGTAAAATTTATAAAACTTTTAATGTTAATAAAATATTGAAGCTGGGCTATAGATCCAGTAGTGTTCTTATGATTTTCAATAACCCAGTATTGATTTATCATTAATTGTTATATTATCTGTTAAACAATTTTCAAGACAATGAAAAAAGGAATGTTTTTCCCTGTGTGTCTGTGTGTATTATGTGTATCTGTGTGTCTATGGAGATTCTAAGGAGAAATTTCCTGACAGTTAGAACAATTAATCAGTGGAACAACCTGCCTCCAGAAGCTGTGAATGCTCCAACACTGAAAGTTTTTAAGAAGAGACTGCACATTTGTCTGAAACGGTATAGGATTTCCTGCCTGAGCAGGGGGTTGGACTAGATGACCTCCAAGATCCCTTTTTATATTATTGTTGTTGTTGTTATTCATCCAAGTCATAGTTATCCCAAAGATGCTTTTTCAAGAGGCAATTGGACTTTCTTGTTTTTCTTTGAAGATGTTTCACTTCTCATCCAAAAAGCTTCTTCAGCTGAATAAGAAGCTGAAGGAGCTGAAGAACCTTCTTGATGAGAAGCGAAACATCTTCAAAGAAAAACAAGAAAGTCCAGTTGCCTTGTGAAAAAGCATCTTTGGTGGTATATCTGTGTATGTATCTGTGGTAAATGTGGCTTGATTGATTATGACACTATGAGTCCAGCACTAACTGCTTTAATGCATCAGTGAAAAATATCTGAATCTTCAGACTGGCTATTCTTCATATAATAAAGTACTATTTTAAGTATAGAACTAGATCTCCTAAAGAGTTTAGCATTTAGTACTAATGTACAAATAATGTAACAGAAATCATTATTCAGATTCATTTATTTTGTGATCCTGAAGAATAACCAATACAGCTAGGTAATCTTAAATAAAAATTATAATATAACAAAAAGTACCCTGCAAATCTAAAGTATTATCACCATTTTCACGTGGTTGCTCAGGACCACTCCAGTACAAGAAATAGCATATGAGTTGAGAGTGGTAGAAACACAAAAAGAAGGAAAATATTGATGATTACTAACAAAAGAGCTTGTTTTTACTACAGAGGAAAAAAAGTATACTTTAATTACACTTTTGAAAGTACAGAATATCATATGGACGTATTGGAATATTTCAAAAATTTGGAGCAAAGCAGCTTTCTCCAACATTATGCAGTCCAGATGTGATAGTTTGTAACATCCAGCTGTTGGCCACATTGCCTTGGAATTCTGGGAATTATACTCTAAAAGAGAAATAACTTTCTTCAGAAGAGTTTAGATATAGATATGTTATTCATGATACACATTAATATTTGAAAAAAGTAGCATAGTTAAACAGCAACTCTGATGAAGTAATAATAATTATGTGGTAATAGTACTATGGTTAAATATTCAGATTAAAAATATAATGTGAAACTGGAAAGCAGGAAAAAAATACGTTTCACAACATTTTTTGAGTTCTTGAAATATATATATATATATATATATATATATATATATATATATATATATATATATATATTCAGGACAAAATTAGCAATATGTTCACTATTTTCTTGATTTGTAACAGGCATAATTTAATTCACTAGGACTCTGGCTGAAATTGTGTAAAAGAATTGAATCACAATGAAATTAATAGTTGCCATAGTCGGATGGGAATCAGGTTTATGTACAAAAGGACATACTCATCAATTTCACACTCTTGAATTGCTATTAGACTCTTTTGAATAAGATGGCAAATTTAGTCTCTGGGTCCATTTGGAAATTCTGGCAAATAACACTAGTGATAACTGCCTACTATCTACAGAAGCTCGGGAAACTTCAGTAACAGAGCTTTGAATTAATGAAATGCAGGTGGAAGAATGCAGACAAACAAACAACTATTACAAGTCCTATTAATCAAGGCTTGATGAAAGATAAATAGGAGGGCTAAATTGAAGAATGACTCTTATGTCACATGCATACCGGAATCAGGAACAAAAAGACTAATAAAGTTCTCCCATTCAAATGAACACTACAGTAACAGCTAGATATTGTATCTGGTGCACAATTTATATCATCAGAAATAAAGCTATTCTAAATGAAAACACAGAATGAAATTGATAAATTCAAGAAAAGGGAGCTACTATGGAAAATGCTTCTAAGGGTAGATTCTTCACAGACATGAGAAACGGAAAGGGATATTAAATAAAACAGGCTAGAACCATTAAAGCAAGAATATATTCTCTCTCTCTCTCTCTCTCTGTGTGTATGTGTATTTAAAACCATATTCCTGAAAAAGAAGAAATTGGAGGACTTTCAAAGTATTTGAACACCTGGTCTAGTTCACCACATTGATTTTATAACCCATGTGGTATAGCAAACAACATGTGTTAATCCGTTCACTATTAAACAAAATACAGAATGGAATATTGCTGTTTAATCCACACATAGTTTGGTCAAATTGATGGTTGTGATTGTGACTGATAATTCAGATGATCGACTTTGCATACTACAGTGTACTCTGGAACAAAGGATTAAGTGTTCAGGTACATACCGGGGCCACTGAATATTTAACTAAATATGTGACAGAATACTTTCCTCTGTTATTCTCTTGTTTGTTTTTTATAGTTTTTAATAAGTTTTAATAAACCACAAATAATGACGGGGTTTTTACATATTTATCCATTGTTTTTAGCTATGTTGCATACTACCCAGACTTACATTTGGTGAGCTAGGCGGCTATATAAATTAGATAAATAAATGAAACAAATAAATAAAAGATAAGAGCGAAGAATTTCTGCTCTTCCTTCTCCTCATTATGCAAACTGTTTGCAAGAGATGTTCCACATCATGTGGAAACATATACAAAGCAATACTTTTCAAATTGTTGAAGTACCTGTGCCTTTTTACCAGAGTCTGCTTTCAGAAATGTTTGAAGCTATTTTAATTATTCAAAGGGAGATGCGTTATACTCAATCCCAGGCTAACAGCATTATACTGTTACAGTATTATATATCATTATTATATGTGACAAGGCCTGGAAGTCAGGAAGTGTGGCTGAGCTGTACATTGGTCATGTTGATTTGAGATGAATGAGTTTGTCTATTACCTCAGCTGCTCTTTCTTTGCTTGTTGTTTTCCTGTTTTCATATTTCATTTTAAGATTGTTACCCACCCAGGGTCATGAATTTGGTGTGGGCAGCCCAATAAATAAACAACTGTATATGTGTAATCCAGTTGATATATACATTTGCCCACAAGGATAGCTAATAAGCAGGAATGGATCACAGTTTGTTGATATGTGGAAGTATAAGGAATCAAGAAAAAGGTCCTACTCAATCTGGAATTTGTAGCAGTATATACCAAAACAAATAATACTGTTAGCTTCTAATGTGGCCAAATGATAACAGACTGAGCAAACAGTTGTCTTGCGGGACCACATTCTTTTTTTTTTTTTTTTTTAGGGCCTAGAGTTTTATCATCTGGGGCCAATATAGTTGCTTAAACATAGTTTTGTGTAATGGTCATATGTTTGAAAGGTGATGATCACTGGCTTCCAACAACTATTCTTTCGTGACAAGTGGCAACAATATTAAGTCACATGGTTTTCAGAGAGGGGCTGCTTTGTAATAATCCCATCAGTCTAGAACTCCTCTTGGAGAGAAAAGAGGCATGGTCCCTTCTGATTTAGAAGAAGAATCTTAAGAAATGGTTTACTGTAGTTAATTTGTGGAAGATTTGTATGGATAATTTGCCATTTAGTATTTATATGAGTAAATATTTTACACTGGTTTGTTTTGTTAGCAGTGGTTAATCTAACTGTGAGCATCGACTGATAAACTAAATGATACAGTACTGAATAAAAAAAGAAATGCAAGCAAATTGTAGTGATTTTAGCATGAATAATTGTCAATATTTGAGCTGGAATACATAATATTAAATTTCATAATACAATTAATTGTATTCCATAATAAGATTTTTGAATGTGTAATTTCAGCAAATAGAAAATATTTTGAAATGGTATCTTCCAAACAAACAAACAAACAAAAAAAAAAAACACCACCTCATGGGCAAAAACCTGGGCAAAATCACCATAATAAAAATGAACCAGTTGCAACGCAACCAAATTGTTAATATATACATTACAATAATCTATTTAACCTAGTATTCTAAGCTGATGGTTGGTCTGGTTTGCCAAAAACACAACTGAAAGACTGAATTTTTTTAAAGATTTTTTTTGTGTGGTCTGCAAATTTCTCAGTGTAAGGAGTGTAATGAGAGTAGACAAAGCAAAAATTCTTGTTTTCATTCTTGTTATAAATAAGAAAGAAGAATGTATTTTCCCTTCATAATCAGATATCCACTTATGTTGGTTTCTCAGGATTCTTTCTACTGAACTTGAAACCAAAGGATGTTTTTGCAGTGGTCCTTCTAGCATTTGTGCAATACCTTAGCCTATGGAAACACGAAAATGCACTTCTGGGTTTGTTCTCTATTTCTTTCTTTATTTTTTCTTCTTTCTTTTTCTAATTAGTATCTGTTAGTTTTTATTTTTGATGTTTAAAATTTAAAATTTAAATTTTAAACAGAAAAAAATAAGAAAGGAAAACATACGAAACTGCCTCCCTACAAGCACTATAATTATTATAATATTAAATTGAAGAATAGTTTCAAGAAAACTTCAAGGGAAAGGTATCATATCTGGAACTACTTGCCAGAAGTTGTTATTCTGAGCTAACCATAGTACTAAACGTATTTCTTACCAGCAGCTAGCATTTATACATCACTTTATTTAATCTGATGTCTAAGATACCTAGTTCTTGGTACAAGAGTCAATTTATTTTATCTGTAGCTAGTTAAGCTATCTGTTTGCATTTGCCTCCATAATAATCATTCATAAATTGCCAGTTTTCCTATATTATTACTTTGGTCTAAGAAGAAGACAATGTTCAATGGTGTGACAGCATTTCTTTGACACCTACTGGTTCCGGAGCAAAAAAATTGCAAAAAGACACATTGTTTAGTTGGGAAAACAGAAGTGCCATTATCTTGAACATATTTAAATACTTTCAGTGGCTACTTAAACATCATGGCTTTTGGCTGCTGACGTATCAGTTATTCTGAAGTTTTCACTGTGTTTTCTATTGTCCGGCTATCTGCCTGTCCTTCTGAAGAAGATAAGATAAGATAAGATAAGATAAGATAACCTTTATTGTCATTTTTTTACTCAGGTTGTCAGAAAAGATTTCTTTAATACCTATATGAATCCGATTTGTTGTTTTCTCACCTTCCAGAAACAACAAGAAATGTTTCATGACAGGTGCAAACTCTGAACTTGAAACAAATCAAATTTGCAGCTTTTATGTTATTTACTCATCATATTTCATTCACATACATATATTTACTGTCAAAACTAAGATAATCACAGAAATAGGTGACATTATAGAACTAAATATTATGTAAGAAATGAAACTTAAAAGACTTTTGTCTTTGTTGGAAATGACAAATTTGCCAAACTATTCAATAAGTGAAGTAATAAGGACAATAATGATTTATCTATCAAAGAATTTGAAAAACGGAAAACCAAGTGAGAGACTTGTAATTTATTACTCATCCCATTTATTTATCTTTACTCAAAAAGTACAAGAAATATTTTTTATAATTGTATACAAATTGACTGGGGGAAATTCAAAATCTTGATATAAAGAGACATAGGGTAATATTAGTTATGTATATTTCTGATCATTTTTCCTATTTATATACAGAAAGGAGAAAAACTGTAACTGGGCACCACTCCTTCCAATCCAGATCCTCTTCGTTTGAGCAGGAAAACTAGAGAAGATCATAACCACTGTATCAGCCAAATATAAATACAGGCATCCCCATCACTGGAAATCCCAATTTTCCTGTATTTCTGCTAACAAAGCATTTCATAATTGCTTTCAGCTAGCCTCTCATATAAGATGGCAGGAAATTGTCTCTGCCATCTTATAGTCTCTGCCAAATTAAGTGTTCTGAAGGCTTATATAGTACTAATATCACTTAAAAAAAGAGCATATTTTATGTGCACTGCCATTTTAAATGCTGAAAAGACTAGCTTTCATGTAACACAACCAATGTTGCAATGAGAACATCATTGTTGTTGATCCATTACATTGTGAGCTTCTGGTGGATGGTGAAACACTTAAAATAAAGGCAAGTCACACCAAGAGTATTTACAAGCTGTACTGATGAAACATGTTAAGATATTTAAATTTAGTAGCCGGAGCAGTGGGGTTATGCAGTAAGCCAGAATACATACTTATAGTTGATTGGTTTGATTGGTCTATAAAATGTTATTAAAACTGAATTTGGAAAATGAACATGTAAAACACTGTATGATCCAGTGGGCGAGGAATTTTGGGTATAATGTGATACTTGAACAATGGGAGAATATGTGGATAAAAGGCTTAAAATTCACATTAAATTATAACCAAAACGAAAATTTCTACAAAATGATGTATCACTGGTATTTAATACCAGATAATTCATCTAGAATGTATAAAGATATTTCAGATGAATGTTGGCGATGTCAATGTAAAGAAGGTACTCTTGATCATTTATGATGGACATGTGATAAGGCAAAGACATATCGGAGTAGGATTCATATATTAATGGAGAAAATTCTTAAAGTGAACATAAAGATTAAACCAGAAACTTTTCTTCTGGGCCTAATGGAAAGAGAACTGGGAAAAAAATTGGAACTCTGATTTTATATATGGTGACGGCATCAAGATTGCTCTATGCACAAAAGTGGAAGGATGCCTCGATTTCTACCATGGACGAATGGTTACAAAAGCTGATGGAATTAGCAGAGATGGCCAAGTTGACTTTGCTGATAGAAGAAAAGAACATAAGTACTTTTGTTTCTACTTGGAAACTGCATCTGGACTTTGTGCTTGAGGTGGAAAAAAATGAAATCATGATTTTGGGTTTTACTGATTAGACTGATTTGCCAATACAGAAATGGCTAGTGAATACTACTATAGAAATATAAAATGTTGAGATTTGATTTTAATGTCTGATTTTACTGCAACAGAGAGAGTCGGAAGTCAATGCCTTTTGTTTCTCTCCCCTTTTCTTCACACCTTTTTCTACCATTGTCCCCTACTATTTGCTTTTGTATTTTCACATTTTATGTTATAAATGAATAAAACTAAATTAAAAAAATAGTTGATTGGCTTGAGATTGCTGGCTCTTGCGTGAGGCAATCTGTGCTTTGATTGGTTGCTGTGGGTGTAGAGGGTGGAGTTTCCCTTTTGTCCTGCCTTTTACTTCTGTGTACCTGTGCGCTCTGTGATTTACCTGATGATCTTGTTTGATGATGATGATCTGCCTGACTACCTTGTTTGGTGAATTTAGAGATGTAAAATATATTTATTTATATAAAACTACAAGTTTATATCAGCGTCTTTGACTTCATTTAGACACCTGTTATGCAATTCCCTGACGTCAGTTCATTACAGCAGTCTTCCTAGATGTAAATTCCTTGCAAAGTATGAACTTCAGGTCTCAGGATTTTTAGTCAGCATGGCAAGGATCAGAGTTTTGGAAATTATAGTCTCTGCCTCTGGATGTCATCCAGTTTGGAAAAGACGGTTCCACAAAGTAATGATCTTGAAAGGAAGATGACATAGGCTATATTCTATAAACAAAACTACGGAAGTAAATGGCAATGGCGGTCCTATATTTTATAAAATAATTCATCCCTTTTTTCAAAGAAAATCTAGTTATGCGATATTCCCTTGTTAATTATGTGAATGAATTGAAGTATGACCTGCTAGGCCAGGGGTGTCAAACTGCCGGCCCGTGGGACGGATGCGTCATTCGGAAGCCGCACTCACCCCATTGCCAGCAATGGCAAAACTGTCCCAATATGTTGCACAACGTCACGTGATGTCGTGAGTTTGACATATCTGTGCTAGGCTGGGACAATGTAACCTAAACTAAAGTTGGATAAAAAATAATTCTTGCAAGTGGTGTATGTATGTAGTATGTTTCCTTCTCTAACTACCTTTCCAATCCCGTGCCAGCTTTTTCCTATCTGTGCTCATTCAACCTTAGCTTCTTTATGTATGAGATTATCGTACGCGGAAATAAGTTTTCATTTTTTAAAATAGTCATGGATAGCCATGGATAACTTAAAGACTCTTTTGTGGAATCTACAAGTTATCCATGCATTTTGTTTTTATCTTTATTGCTTTCTCATGTTGATATCAAACCACAAAGCATATTTTACATATTTTTTTAAAAAAAGATCCTTCCCCCAAATAAGCCTTACCAATAAGTCCTGAGTAAGCAAGGAGGCAGTCAGCATAGTTTTCTTTCAGGCAGCTACTAACAGACCGTGACTCAGGCTGGCAGTTTGTGAAAAAGTCTGCAAGACGAGATCTGCAATGTGTCAGAAAAAAAGAAAATAAAAAACCATAATTTTAAAAAAAACCTATCAAACTTCCAGGTGATCTTACCTTTTGCACTTCTTTCTATCAATATTTAATTCTTGTTGTGCATGTGCATATTCAAATTGTTAAGAAAAGAAAGGATCAGCACTTATCTCAGTGAAGCAAAGCAAAAAAAAGTGTGAAAATATAATGGGCAAATATTCCCCTCAACCCACACAAATGTTGCCTTGAAAATGTACATTTTTATACTCAGCTATCTTCCTCCTGAAAATAGAAAACAGTGGAATTTATCAACAATATGTTCACAGTAAGTTTTTTTCAATCAGCGTTTGAAGTCTATCAGAAGGAAACCCACGTCTGTTCAAACATATGGGTTAATTTCTATGTATTTATTTATTTGTAACCTGCCTTTATTACTTTTGCAAATAGTTCAACGCAGCGAGCATATCCAACATACCTTCCGCCTTCCATTTTCCTCACAACAATCACTCTGTGAAGTGGTTTGGGCTGAGAGAGACTGACCAAAGTCATCCAGCTGGCTTTCATGGATAAGGTGGGACTATCCCCCTTTCAAGCCTGATACCTTAGCCACTAGACGAGGGGTCCCCAACCCACGGTCTGTGGACCACTACCAGGCTGCAGCATGCCAGCAACCAGTCCACACAAGCAAAGAAAGCCACATCCACACAAAGTAGGCAGCACAAAAACCACACATCCTTTGGTCCGCGGAAAAACCTCTCTCCACCGAAATGGTCCCTGATGGCCAAAAGGTTGGGGACATCTGCACTAGACCAAATAGGCTCTCTAAATACAAATTGGCAATGTAAGTTAACAATTTCATAGTTAACTGATATTTTTTTAATTAATAGCTACTATAAATGGTTGTGTAACACTTTCACGTGACTCTTAAAACTTCTGAAAGAATTTTACATATAAAAAAAGTGTAGAGTGGAAATAATATAGGTGGACTGGGATTCACTAAGATGATGAGAGTATAAAGAGGATATCCATAGGACATGAATCCACTACAGAAGTGATTAAGAAAAGCACTAGTTCACAAATCCTGCAACTGCCACTATGATAATAATTAAAGAAAAGGGTCTTCAATTTCTGTTAAAGAATAATCCCTAATTATTAAAAGAAAGTCCAACCAAACTTTATGGAATTTATAGTAGGATCTTTGATTATCATGCTATATTTTGTCATAAAGTGTTCTTTTATTTTTTAAAAGTATTAACAATTAAAAGTATCACCCCATTTTCTGAATCATCTCAAAATGGACAGTAATCTAGATTCTAAAACAAAAGCCAGGAGCAGAAGACACAGAAATAGGCAAGCAGAATTATCCCAATAATATTGCAATGGGTGACTGTTACTAAAGAGTTAAGTTATTTCTCATGACTAAGAAAATTATCTGAATGGGAGTTCACTTTGGAAAAGCTGTTGGAATAAGGGCCTGATTATGATAGATAGAGGGAGGTGAATAAGCACCAAGATTAGCTCTGGCTTAGGGTTTTCCCTTAACCGTTCTTTAAAGAAAATGCAGCAATAATGCCATGTCATATAAAAGCAGAGGTTTTCAAAGTGCTGTTTTATTAAATCTATTCAGCTTGATCCTTAAGGAGGTGCTTGCCAATATTGTATTAGGCTGATATTTCTGACTTTCTTCAAGAAACTAGTACAGGCAGATCCCTTAAGTTTTACAAACTTTCTAAACCCCAGCATTAGGGTGTTCTACTAAATTCCATATATTAAAACAAGAAAAGAAGAAAGATTTCCTTTTTTTTTGTGGGAAGTCAGAATCTGCATGAAACAAATGGAGAACTAATGTGCTTTATTGAATGAATATATTAAGAGATAGCAATGGATGGACAAACTTGCAAAAATGTAATGCACATTGAAGCCTACCAACAAGAATCTATTTAACCAGAAAACTCTAGAAATCACAATTTATACCACATTAAATAGGTCCAATTAAGCAGAATAATACATACAGTATTTCATTATTTTTATAGTTTGCTGTTTCCCTTGGAATTATAAAGCATAAAATATCAAAAAGCAAAGAAATAGGTCAGCATTCATAGGCAAAAACTACATTTGATAATACAGAAAATATTGATAAGTTTCCTTGAATTATTTTGCTTGTCCAATAGTACTAATAATGAGCATTCCATTATTCTTTTAATCCTCTGTTTACTTTCAGACTGTGCAGACTCCTGTTTCTACACAAACACATAAAGTCACAACTTATATTTTCATCATTCATTCATTCATTGCTGTCCAGGATAGTGATCCATGCTAATGTTCATGTCTAAGCTGAAGCAAAATAGAAAAATAAATCTTGATATGCGGGTGAGCAAAATTGAAAACATGTTTCTTTTTGTGTTCTGTTTAATCAAGAGTCATCAATATTGGATATTACTACAGAGAATTTTTTTCTTTGTTTGTGTGTGTTTGTGTGAGTAGGAGAAAGACTATATCTGCTTCAAGCTCTTACTTTAAATGTCATGACTGAAAAATAAGAAACTGAGAGAAAAATAAAATGGAGTTTTGAGAAGGAAGAACTAGAATTGTTTTTCAGCAGGATTGATAATAATACATTCCACAGAAATGCCTTTCTTTTTTCTTTCGAACTACTTTCCATTGGTTAGTTTCAACAAAGTGTCCAAGAGGGGAGGGAGGGAGAGGGAGAGAAACAGAGAGAGAGGTGGGGAGAGAGAGATCTTTTTCACCATGAATGTATAGATCAGTGGTTCTCAACCTTTTTATACGGCGACCCCGGTCATAAGCAGGCGGCGTGCATGCGTGGCGCTGCCCCCTGTGCGGCACACATGCGTGGCGCTGCCCTCTGCACGGCATGCTTGCGCGGTGCCCCTCTGCGCGGCGCGCATGCATGGCGCCGCCCCCTGCGTGGCATGCATGCGCGGCACCGCCCCCTGCACAGCGCGCATGCGCGGCGCCACCCCCTGCGCCGGCTGATGAAAAAAATGGCGGATCGCGTTGTTTGGCGACCCCCGTGAAATGGTCATTCGACCCCAAATGGGGTCGCGACCCACAGGTTGAGAACCGCTGGTATAGATCTTGATCTTTTGGGGAAAATGTCTGAGTCCTCCAATCATTTCCCCCAACTTCTTCTATACCAGTGTTTCTCAACCTTGACAATTTTAAAGCATGTGGACTTCAACTCCCAGAATTCCACAGCCAGCATTGCTGGCTGTGGAATTCTGGGAGTTGAAGTCCACATGCTTAAAAATTGTCAAGGTTGAGAAACACTGTTCTATACCTTTCCATATACCCTGTTTCAATGCTAGTTTCTGTAACTCCATTTGATTGTTGATACACACTTTTCCAAATACAAACATTCCACAGAGTTGTATAAAGGTGTTACAGTACTGGCAGTTCCCTTGCTAATGAATACTAGATGGAATTTGCCTTTTTCACTAGTGGGTATGCTAAATGCACATCTTCATTAAATTACTACTAAATTTCATTATGATTAGACACAGAAACACAAATCTCACTAGTTTATTTATGAAGTGAGAGTGTTACTTTGATGTAAATTCACTTTTCACTTACTTAAATTGTACTATTTGACCATTCATCTAGTTTAGAGAGATCCTAATGGAGCCCTTCACCATCATTTATTTTTCACCTGAATTCTGTGGTGTATCAGCAAACCTGATACACTATCATGTATTAAGATAATTATCCTATATTAAGATAATTATAAACTGTATATACTGTATAAGTAGAAAGATCCTTTTTTATTATTTGTATCCCATCTTTATTTATTTTTTTTAATTATCTTTACAAATAACTCAAGGTGGCAAACCAAGCCCACATACCTATTTTCTCCACAAAAACAACCCTATGAGATGATTGGTCCAAAGTCACCTAGCTGGCTTTCATGGCTAAGATAGGGCTTGAACATATATACAGTCTCCTGGTTTCTAATCTCATCCTATATCAATCTGTAACTCATCTATAAGCTAAGATGCTTAGACCCAACACATATTCCTAGAAGACCCCACTTCCTGCTACCGAAAAACTGACCATTTATTCTTTCTCTTTGTTTTCTGCTTTTTAACAATGCAACAATCCATCAAATGACAGAACCTGCCGTCTAGGAATATTTGGAAATCCAAGTATATCACGGGGAAGACTCACCTCTAAGTGCATGGTAAGACAACATTTCCCTTTGCTGAATCCATGTTGATTTATCTTCAGCAAAACTTGTTGCTCAGCTCTTTTTATTATTCGAGTGATGTTTCCAAAAACTTGCCCCAAATAAATGCTGGCCTATGATTTACTAGGTATCTCCTGACTTACTTTTAAAACTAATGTGACTGGCTTCAGTTGGATTCAGATTCCAAGAACAAAGTGCTTTAATGCTAAGTACTAGCTGACTTATGACCAGACTTGTAACTACGTTTACATCAGTGTTTCTCAACCTTGACAATTTTAAGGCATGTGGACTTCAACTCCCAGAATTCCACAGCCAGCGATGCTGGCTGTGCAACTCTGGAAGTTGAAGTCCACATGCCTTAAAATTGTCAAGATTGAGAAACACTGGTTTACATTATTTGACTGTCCTATTGACAGGTGGAATTGGGTATGTCTAGTTCAGGGGTAGGCAACCCAAAACACTTAAAGAGCCACTTGGACCCATTTCCCACCAAAAACAAAACACTGGGAGCCGCAAAACCCTTTTGATATCTAAAATGAAGATAACACTGCATATATCCTTTTTACCTTTATTATAAGTGTGTGTATGTTTTTGTGTGTGTGTGTTTGTGTGTGTATGTATATGTATGTATGTGTGTGTGTGTATGTATATGTATGTATGTGTATATATATATATATATATATATATATATATATATATATATATATATATATATGATTGGAAATAAAAACAAAAACATGACTCTTGGGAATATTCATGTTAGTCAAATAGTAATGATCACCAAGAGAGTATCTATAAAAATAGAATTTTAATCCACCGAGCTTTCGTCAAACACAATTGACATCGTCAGGGTTAAAAGGTAAGTGCCGGGGGAGAGTCTTATATACAGCTGTTTAATGTCTGCTTCCGGCTCCTGGAGCGTGTCATGGGCCCCAGCTGATCGGGTTGGGTCTCCAGCCTACATCCCACATTACTAATCTGCATTCTGTCATAAGTTGTTTCAGAGTTGGGAGTCCAGATCTTTTTGCAGATCTATGAGCAAGGAAGGCAAAAAGATCTGGACTCCCAACTCTGAAACAACTTATGACAGAATGCAGATTAGTAATGTGGGATGTAGGCTGGAGACCCAACCCGATCAGCTGGGGCCCATGACACGCTCCAGGAGCCGGAAGCAGACATTAAACAGCTGTATATAAGACTCTCCCCCGGCACTTACCTTTTAACCCTGACGATGTCAATTGTGTTTGACGAAAGCTCGGTGGATTAAAATTCTATTTTTATAGATACTCTCTTGGTGATCATTACTATTTGACTAACATATATATATATATATATATATATATATATATATATATATATATATATATATATATATATATATGTATATGTATATAATACACATACACATACACATACACACACAGGTAAAAAAGGATATATGCAGTGTTATCTTCATTTTAGATCTCAAAAGGGTCTCTCTCTCTCTGTCTCTCTCTCCCTCCCTCCCTCTCTATCTGCCCTTGGTCTGCCACTCCTCTTTCTTTCTCTCTCTCTCTTTCCTCTCGCTCTCTCTCTCCCTCCCTTCCTCTCTCTCTCTCTCTCTCCCCCTCTCCTATCTGCTGCTCACCTGGCAAGCTTCAAGCTCCAACAAGCTCAGGGGTAGGCAACCTCATCTCTTTTATGACTCATGGACTTCAACTCCCAGAATTCCTGAGTCAGCCTAGCTGGGCTAGCTAGCTCTCTCCTGCCCTTCCTGCTTCCTGCAGAGATGCAGCAAAGGGAGGAGCTCCGCCCAGTAAGCTTTTCAGCTCCTCGGAGAACACTGTGAGTGCACTCTCTTTTACACATACACACAGACACACACACACAAAAAAACATAAACACACACACACACAGAGAGAGAGAGAGAGAGAGAGAGAGAGAGAGAGAAGGATGCAGGGAAGCGCAATTGCCTCTCTCTGTCTCTGTCTCTCTCTACAAAGGCAGAGGAGGCTGGGAGCCACAGGGGAAGGCTCAAAGAGCCGCATGCGGCTCCGGAGCCGCAGGTTGCCGACCAGTGGTCTAGTTTAACGAAGAGAAGGACGAGGGGGGACATGATAGCAGTGTTCCAATATCTCAGGGGCTGCCACAAAGAAGAGGGAGTCAAGCTATTTTCCAAAGCACCTGAAAGCAGGACAAGAAGCAACGGGTGGAAACTAACCAAAGAGAGAAGCAACCTAGAATAAGAAGAAACTGCCTGACAGTTAGAACAATTAACCAGTGGAACAACCTGCCTCCAGAAGCGGTGAATGCGCTAGCACTGGAAGTTTTTAAGAAGAAACTGGACAGCCATTTGTCCGAAATGGTATAGGGTTTCCTGCCTGAGCAGGGGGTTGGACTAGATGACCTCCAAGGTCCCTTCCAACTTTATCATTATTTATCATTATTATTTAAGATTCTTCTTCCCCCCCATCCCATATTGCTTCACACCAAATTTAAAAATGATTGTTTTAAAAAGAAATGTACTAAAAGTAAGATTTGCAATTTGACTTCCTTTGAGGTCTTGTTTTTTCCCCTGTGCTTAACTACCCATATATCTTTTAGAGATGACTAGCTGGCTCAACAAATAGGGAAATTGTTCACCTCAGAAGCAAGCCTAAATTATAGAAGCAAAAGACAATTCCTTTACAAGAAAAAGAACTAAGGTTAAAGGGGAAGGGGCTGAAGCAACTTTCATATTGGAAATCATGGAAATAACTTTATAATGTAAATAAGAGTTCTTTGGAGAAAAAACGAAAACAGAGAACAATGAATTATTTATTCTGCTTGTTAATATTTGGCTACAGCAAAAAAAAGCACATAAAGGATAAATTGTAACTTCTCAGACTATTTCATGAATCCCCTATTTTCCCAAATTCCAGAGAAAAATTTAAAATGTCTGTGGCCTTCATTTTGAAAATAAGCAATACTGATTATATTTTGTATACACTTCAGTATTCATGGAAACATGTAAGCAAAATAATTGAGACCTTTAACTCTTTTTTTATCTGAAATAGTTGAAAAAAGCCATTGATGTTTGGAAATTATCTGAAGCAATTATCACTACAGCCTTTTTAATGATCATTTAATTGAACTATGAGAAATTCAGTGAATGCTCCTTGTAAAGTGCATACTATACATTTGCAAAGGATCAAGAGTTCTGTGTTTAGCCTATTATAACCTAGTTTGAAGTGTTCTTTTCTTTTTGACTCTGAATTGATATAGACCTTGTTCGCTGTCAGGTGATTCAACGGCATACAGAAAGGTGTTGAACTTACAACGGTTATAAGTATAATTGTAAATAAGCAAAAATGCAGGAAAAAATATATTCTAGGTCAAGATAGAGAAACAGATGACTCTCCAAATGTTGCTGAATCATAATTGTCAGTACGCCCATGCCTCATCTGGGCGGTCACAGATTTTCCTCCCTATAAAGCAGACATGTCAAACACAAAGCCCGGAGGCTGGATGCGGCCTGCGAAGTGGTTTCATGTGACCTGTGAAGCCATCATGGAAACAGTGAGGGAATGGCCCCCGCTGCCTTGGCCCTGGCCCAGGACAGCCTGGAGCCAATGTACAATTTTGTGGTGATCATTTATGCTGAAACGCATTCAGTCTTAGCTCCATAAGCCCCCCCGCATGGCCTGAAAGGAACGGTGAGGCTCCTCCAGTGGGCCATGCCTTGGCACTTGCCCTGGTCCCACCCCCTTCTGCCAGAGACCCTCAGATGTGTCCCACTCCTGCCCAGGCCCCCACAGGCACCCTTGATGCAAAGGATGTAGAGCTGGCCACACCCCCCCAGTAGGCCACACCCAGTCCATCCACACTCATCCAGTAGGCTGCACCCACCTTGACCACACCCACCCAGCCCCCAAACGGTAACCGCAAAGCTGATGCGGCCCTCAGTGAAATTGAGTTTGACACCCTGCTATAAAGGAAATGGAAAGATATGGCTGGGCATCAGGCCATGAATGAGAATATGTCTGGCGTGTGACTGTCAGGTCCCCAAAGCCTCTGTGTTTTCCCTTGCATATATTCTACTTTTGGGGCCTGCCATTCTGCTGGGGGGAGGGGGAGCTTGGGATAACTTTCATTTTCTATTTTCCCTCTCTTGCCCCTATCCTTGAGAAAGGAATGAGTCTCCCTTATCAGGAAATGGTTACAGAGAAACAAAAACTGGAGAAGACCTTGAGATGCCCACATATCATACCACCTGTGGATTGGCTGAATTTCAAATGGACATTATAACTTGGTAGGAGAAGGAATATTGTAGCTTAACTATACCATTTGCACAGGATTTTCCCTAGATCTCGCCTTGACTTCTCTACTGTCACTGATCCCTAATAAAAGTATCCTTTTGAGACAACGCCTGTTTCAAGAATTCTGCTTTCTTGGGTGGTTAGTTGATGTGGGCCCTTACATAAGGAAGATCTGCATAGTACTCAATCTGGAGAAGCTGCTGCTCTACCGGAGAAGTCGCAAACGATTTCTACATAGAGGAGTTCCAGGCAGAGAAATGGTCCGAAGATCTCCTCTGCCTGAAAGCTGATGAAAGTTTCTCCAGGGATCTGGAAGAAGCTGGACCTTCTGGTGAGGATTGACCATTTAAATGAGGATTAGGTCAAAATTAGATTTTCATGAGCAGGAAGAGAAGAAGCGGTTCATCCTTGTTAGATCCTCCGTATTACCCTTGCAAGATTTTGTATACTATGCAGGGTTGTGAGGGGTTATGTCAAAGAGGGGGTGGAAATAAAATACTGTATCAAACATGCAAAACCAGTAAAAAGAAAAAAGAAAGAAAAATGCAATCGTGGTTCTTCTGGAAGCCACAAAGTCTTTCCCATTTTACTGATATTGTATTATGCTAATACAGTGGTTCTCAACCTTTTTAATGCCGCGACCCCCAACTGGTCGTAAATCGAGGACTACTCAACCAGTCGTAAGTCGAGGACTACTCAACTGGTGCAGCACTGTTTGCAGAATGGGATTTTGGCGGGCTCAGCAGGGTAGAGAAAGCCTGGACAATTCCTATTGGCTTTTGAAAGCCAATAGAATTAGACTCTATTCAAGAGAGTCTATTCTATTGGCTTTCAAAAGCCAATAGAATAAAAGGGAATAGCACAGCTAAGGAAAAGGGGGAAAAATGGCGGACTGCATTGTTTGGCGACCCCGTGAAATGGTCGTTTGACCCCAAATGGGGTCCCGACCCACAGGTTGAGAACCACTGTGCTAATAGGAAGCAGCCATCCAGAGCAGAATCATGTGGCTGATTTTCTCATCATTCCAAAAATCTTGCTGAAGAATGTTATTTCTACGTTGCAATACCCAAGTAAGGGACCTTTCTGGTCCTCAACTTTAGAGAAAATTAACTAAATTTACTAAAGTAAAATGAACAGAACTCTTTGCGTATAATGGGAGCTATAGGAAGAGCAATCAGAGGCTGACCATCCATTATTTAACAGCTAACAGCTCCTATTAGTAAGTGATCTAAAATCCTAACAGTGGCTTGTTATTACAAGCTAGTTTCATAATCCAGGGTTTGTGGGCAATTTACTTCAAGCAATCTAAAATAAAATTAGTTGGAATTTATTAAGACAAACACAATACACTATTAAAGTTCAATTATGAAGTAATTTTGTCCCATTTGTTAATTTACCTCCAAATTTTCAAAAGTTTCCTGTAACTTTTTTCCCCAATCCAACCAAGGTCTATAATAACTTTCAGCCCCATAGTTCTTCATATATAGAATGAGAGGCCAGAGAAGCAGGCATTTTTTTCTTGAACTAGATTTTATATGTTTACAATATAGAAATATCAGTAATAATACAGAGAAAAATGTTAAACAAAAAGGGAAAATTAAAAAGATTTCTTCTTTGGAATTATGAGAGATGCTTGTAACTGATTTCCACATTTCTTATTTTGGATTCAACTACATAAATAATCAAGCTGTCACATCAATCCTTGGGCTGACTACAATAAATAATGAAATCAGTTCTGGCATCCAGGCACCACTTATCAAGAGAGCTTTTACATAAGGGAACAATGTATCAAAACCAAAAAGAAAGAAGAGTAAAATATGAAGAAGGACAATTTCAAACTGTGAGCATAAACTCACTGAATAAAAATGGTAACAGTAAAATATGCTGTAGAAAAATAATAAACTCTGAAGGATCCTTTAATCATCTTGTTAATTTCCAATATCAAAACATCATTAACAATTTTAGCAATCCTGCTTTCATATTTAATGTTTCATTATTTATTATACTGGATTTCTGATCAACGGCAATAATCAAATTTTGATTTAAATATTTAGCTATTTGCTTTTTCTGATGAGAAAGTAAGAATAGCCAGACAAGCTAGATAACAATGGAGAGATGGCTAACCAAAAACCCTTATCCTCACCATTGATCCCACAACTATAAAGAAATCTCAGAACTGTCACCAGAAGAAATGTTAAAGTATTCTAAGAATGAACTAAAAATGTAAAAACTTATTTCAAAGACAGCTGGCACAAATGGCTTTTTGAAATTCCCCATCTAATTCTTGGCCTGAGAAGTCAGAAGTCTGCCAAGGTACAGAAATTCTTCAACAAGTTTTGAAGGGCTTGTTCCCTAAGTGTAGAGACAGAGGTCATGTAGAGTTCGTGTGCAGCACACTGCCTCGGCTCAAATACATGATCTCACTACATGATCTCACCTAGTTCACATAATCTCACCTAGTTCACACCAATAGGATGTTTCAGAAAACTGCCCTTGGCTGGTGCCCCTGGCTAATAAATTCATAAGAATTGACAAGGAGTATCCACCAATAAAAGTGCTGTTGCTATACTGTTGCTACTTTATCTTTTGCTGCTTGGAAAAACTGTATAAAAGCAATAATATATAAACACTGCGAAGGCAGTCAGACACCTTTGCACCCTGCAATGACTGGTCTCTGATTCCATCAGCTGGCACCCCAGATGGGACCCCCCCCGTGGGTAGCAACAGCCAACATACTTACCAGCGTCTGGAACAGACCCCTAGGTGCACCTTTGTCCTCTGGGACCCCTCAGTGGTAAGTATGGGTTGCAATCAATCTCAACACCAGCAGAAACATGTACAGAAACTTCGATTCCTGTTACACAAGTCAGGCATAACAGCACCTGAGGCAGACATAACGAAGCTGGTTGAGGAGGTAGAGAAACATTGCCCCTGGTATCCAGAGCGCGGGACGCTCCGTTTACGAGATTGGGTAAACATAGGGCATACTTTACATCTTGAACCCCGGGCTCCAGTACAGATATTACATCGATGGTATCAATGCCGTCAAGCAGTGGAAAAATTTGGCTCTGGTGCTTCAGCAGGGCAACAATTGATTACAAGCCCGCTGCCTGATTATGATCAAGTAAAACATGTTCCCCCGAAAGCACCTCCAATTGGATCTTTAGCTTCTTCTGAAGAGTCTAATTCTTTTGGCTCCTTACAGCCATCGTACACCCCCATAAGGAAAATATTAGAGGAACAATTAGAAAAAAGAGGGGGAAATTAGAAGAAATTGCTGATATGCTTTTTGTTTGTCCAGTACATGCCACAGGACAAGTAAATCAGAATGGACTCAAATAGTGGAATATCGCCCTTTGTCATATGCAATTTTAACAGAACTAAGAAAAGGAATTCAAGATATGGGGTTGGGAAGTACCTATGTGCAGGGAATGTTGGAAGCCACTATGAGAAATCATATCTTAGTGCCTGAAGATTGGAAAACTACCTTTCGCATGTTGCTTACTCCAGCGCAATATGTAGCTTGGGACAGCGAGTTTAAACATCTATGTGCTGTGCGTGCTCTTAACTGGGGGGGGGGTATTCCTGATCAATTGTATGTTTCTGGTCCCTTTGCCCCAGTTGATGCCCAGGTTGTTCTACTGGCTGCCACTTTACAGGTTTCTTCTGAATGTGCTTATCGAGCCTTCGGAAAAGTGCCTGTTTCTGGCAAGCCTCATCAAGCCTTTTCTAATATCAGATAGAAGGCTACTGAGCCGTATCCTGATTTTATTAATAGACTACAGGATGCCTTACGGAGACAGATAGACAATCCTGAAGCTCAGCAGGAATTGTTGATGAGGCTGGCAAAAGACAATGCAACTTCTGAATGTCGAAGGGCAATTATTGGTCTGGGAAAAAAGTCCGGATTTGGCAGATATGATTAGGGCGTGTCAAGATATAGGAACAGCCTCTTATCAAACCAATTTATTGGCGGCTGCTTTATCACAAGGCAGCAAGCCTCAAGGAAAGTGTTACAACTGTGACAAACCCGATCATTTTAAAATGGAATGTAGAAAGCCAGGAGGGTATGTCTGCAGCATCTCGCTCCTCTTTCCATTGCTCCTCTTTCCATCTGGGATCAAAGCCAAAAACAAAATGCCCAAAGTGTCAGAAGGGTTATTATTGGGCAAGTGAATGTCGGTCGGGAAACAGCTGACCAGGCCGGTCTCTGGCCCCAGTCCAAACAGAGACAACAGACCAACAATAGAAAATACTCCTGCAGCTACAAAAGGTAGTGCCGGAATTGATTTGAACTGCAGGAGGAAGTGAAATTTAAATTTCCAGGGGAGGTTCAAGTAGTTCCATTTCAATTATCAGGCCCCCTGCCACAAAATTATGTAGGGCTTGTCTTTCTGCATTCAAGCATGGGTAAAAAAGGCATTTTTGTTATCCCCGGGGTGATAGATTTGGACTATACCGGAATTATTTATGTTCAATTGTGGACCAATTTGCCTCAAATTTTACCCATTTACACTAGCCCTGCTCAGCTCTTGTATTTGCCTTATTTTGTCCCGGCAGGGAGAGACTTAAAGGAGAGAGGGGAAGGAGGCTTCGGTTCTACTAACTCGGCCATTTCCGTTATAGCTGCTATCACTACCCCGATCACATTTCAACGGCCCCATCAGATCATTGTGCTGCAGGATAAGCCATTTGAGGGAATGTTAGACACTGGAGCGGATGTTTCAGTGATTTCTGCCAAGCAGTGGCCTGCCACCTGGCCAACTGAGCCCTGTCCAAGTGTGTGGGGTGTGGGGGGGGTCATCAAAGTGCATGTCAAAGTGTGCAATTTCTTTCAGCCCATTTGCCTAATTCAGATTTGGTCATTCAGGTCCGTTCCTTCATATTAGATATTCATGTCAGCCTTTGGGGATGTGACCTGCTCAGTAAATTGGGTGCCACCCTCACTTTGGAAGACTGAGATTACTGCCCTCCCATTGACTTGGCTGGTTAAAGAACCGGTGTGGATTTATCAATGGCCCGTGTCACACGAAAAATTGACGGCTCTCCACCAGCTGGTTAACGATCAGCTGCTTGCTGGTCATGTTGTGCCTTCCACTTATCCATGGAATACCCCTTATGATCTATTCCTATATAATAGGAATAGATCATAAGGTAGAATGAAGCTTCTCTCTAATTGCATTCAGATCACCAAAGCTTTAGGGATATGGGAAATGATTAACGAAGTTAGGTGGAAAGTCTTCCTTAGCTTGCACTCAATAAGATGAAAGCACCTTTGGGATCCTATCAATCAATCAATCACTCTATAGTATGAGATAAGTCAACATTATCTTTGTGGTCTAATTTGTGAGTCCATAGGTCAGGGTTCCCTCATAAGGCAGCTGAGAAAATGAGTTGTCAGGCTACTTCTAACAGGTGATAGAGTATTGACTTCGGATTTTATTAAATAAATGAATAAATACTAAATAATTAAAAAACAAACAAATAAATGTATTCAACATTCATGCTATGGTTTTTCTCCATCAGAAAGCAATGTTTCAAAAACAAAAGGTTTGACTATCCAGAAAGAAAGGTCTTTAACTGTCTTAAACCAACAAGTATGTTAATTTGGTTGCTCAGGGAGACAAATATGTCAGAACATTTATTTAATAACAAACTTCATGATTTTGAAAATCTTGCCATGTGATCTTTTCTTTTTTAAAAAATTAAATCTAGGATAAAAAGTCTTAGCTCTATATTGAGCTCTTTATGTTTTCTTCTATGTAATACAACGTCATGCAGCAGCCTATCAATTGTTCTGCTAGAAACTGCTCACTATATTTGTGAATAACATATATTCATAAAAATTCATTATGTCTACTCTAAGATGAATTATAAGGTAATTAAGATGTGTTCATAGGATTTGATTCTATCCCTAGAAATACATCCCTTTTAATGTTTCCAATTTTAAATTGAACAATTTTAAATTGTTCATTTTGTTTTTGATATATTATATGCTGCCTGGAGTTGCAATGTGCAAGTTGAACAGCCATATAAAATTTTTAAATAAATAAATACGTGTTCTGGAATTGTTATTTAAATTCAACTCTCATATGGCCTTAGTAGTACCCACTGGCTGTTTCAATTTTAAACAATGATGTATATCACTCTAGCTGTTCTTATCCCAAGTTAGATTGGTTTAAGAACTTTTTAATGAGTTAAAAGCTAGACCTTTCAAAGCTATTCTTTCCAAACATTCTCCCCTACCCCGGCTGATGCATAAAAGAAGGGAGGGAGGGAGGGAGGGGAGGGAAGGAAGGAAGGAAGGAAGAAGGAGGAAGGAGTGGTAAGCACCTATGCATCCAAGTGAATGAAAGTATTTTGATATCTAAGACTACTTTTAGTCTTTTGTCATATTCTACATATTT
The DNA here is from genome assembly GCF_016545835.1 of Crotalus tigris. Lineage (NCBI taxonomy): Eukaryota > Metazoa > Chordata > Lepidosauria > Squamata > Viperidae > Crotalus > Crotalus tigris. The sequence continues at coordinate 128,148 of NW_024097431.1, forward strand.
CCTATGTACATTGTTGGTACTCTTAGAATCAATTTGTGAGCTCTTTACATTCAGCTAAAACGAAGTTAATATTTTCTAAGTACGAAGTAAATAAAAACGTTATTTAGGATGCAGTTTTATTTGAGTACTTCCAATTGATCTTACTTTATTAATGCACAACATAATACATAATTTGGGAAACCATCAACATATCTAGAAATAGTTTTTAAAAGTTCTGATTGATGTAAAAAAATCTGAGAAACTGTCTCGACTGAGATGATTTATTTCAAGTTTAAAAATATAATAATTTCTATTATTACATACATGTAAGTAGTAAGATATACATATTTTACAACCATAGCTTTTTTAAAAGAAACATTGTACCATCTTCTAATTTTTGAAGAAAACTTGGCAGTAAAATGGATAGCTCTGACAACCATGGAGCTGGTGCTGTCATAATAGCAGCATTCCCAATAGACTATTTTGAAAGCAGAAGCTGACATTTAATTTGCTCAATTAAAAATGGCAGAATGATACTGGATAGGATTATTCACAGATCATTATTGAACAATGAAAAAAAGAAGCGATACTGGATAGCAACTGGCAACATCACTGGGAAGATGGTCCATTGAGGGGTTTTAGAATGCATGGATGAAAAGGTCTGGAATCTAATTTTTTTTAAAAAAAATGGTACATAAACATGAATACATACATAAAAAATCACCTCTAAATGTTCAGTGCCTGTAAAATTAGGAAATCAATGCATTATGAAATTTATTTAATGTCACTTGTTTAAAGTCTTACAGAACTTAGCTTTGCAAAACATAATCATCCATAACCTTCCACTTAAAAATATATACCAACCCTGCTATTTTAACTCAAACATAAATATGATAAAGCAAATGCAATAGAAATACAGATGTTTAACTTTCTCCTTTATGCAAATATACATCTCATTCTTCTGTTGAAAAACAAAAAATACCATGTCCTATTTTGAGTTGCACTGCTTAGATCTTCAATGAACTGTTATAATATATGAAGTGTCACAATCAAATAATAGTATTCTCATTTTCTTTTGTAGCATTACCTCCTCAGAGGCCGCCAAAGCCCAAACCCTCCCAGCCCCACTCTCCTCCGTCGCAGAAGCTGCATTCTTGAGGCATTAATAAAGTGTCTTTTCCAGCAAGAGCTCACACAAAGCAAGGAGTCGGCAGATTCTTGTTGTCAAAGGGGGGGCCCTTCAGGAACGAAGATGACCAGCTCCTAACCCCGACAGTCAATGTGTAGCGTGTTAAACAGCCCCGGCAGTCACAGCAGCAATAGTCAATGATTTTACAGTGACCATTTGGAAACAAAAGCGGTAGAGAAACCCCTGGCTCCAGGCAGCGCTGGGAACACGAACAAAGGTAGTTAGTGTTCTGCAATAACAGCTCACCCTGCGAGGGCAACTTCCCACAATGTCTATAATTTGCACAAGTAACAGTAATCAAAGTTCAGGGGGGGCGCTAGTCCGCAAAGCAACGATGACTAGCTTCTCCTTCTCTTCTGTCATCTTTCGCAAGTCCAGGTCTCGTCGGTGTCAAACCCCTTCCCCTTCTCTTTATTGTTAAAATCTGTATTTAGCAACCCCAGCAACTCTCTCTCTCTCTTCTCTCTCTCTTGCCTCTGCTCAGAATATCCCCTCTTGTGAAAGAAAGCAATAAAATTCTCACTCTCTCTCACTCTCTCCTTCCCTCTCCTTCAGAGAGAGGGATCAGCTAAAACCTCAAATCTCTCTCTGACTTCACCTGGTCTCTCCCCGACAACAGCAACAACCACCACCACCCACCACCTTTCTTTCCTCCTTTTTCTTTCTTTCTGCCTGATCCAAGCCCGCCGTGCCCAAAACCAGCGGCAACTGTCCGAACTTCCTTCTCCCCGGGCAGGCTCCCGCAAAGCCTTTCAGCCAGCCCCCCTACACTTTTAACAGAAATTTATCAGTTACACACACATCAGTCAAAATGGGAAACACTGGACAGCTCCTCAGATTCCTTACATTGCCACAGCTACACAGCTGAACATTATTACTGTTAGTGTTGCATGAAATGCTTGGTTCATCAGGTGAATGAAGAAAACAAAAGACAAACTCAGAGAAATTCAGTTAGAGAAACTCATAGTACATTTTTTATATCATGTACACCAGGAGTTATCTCAAGAGCTACTAAGACAGGAGTTATCTCCAACCTATATGGGGATATTAAGAATTAGTCTTGGGATGTTACATGGAAAACCTATCTTTCATACAGAAAACAGTAATATGATTTCCTCTTCTTTATGTGGATATGAGAATTGCACAAAATAAAGTTAGCCTCCTTGTTCAATATCATGAAGCTACTTTCAGATTACTGTCCTAAAGCAGCCTTATAGGTCATGGTACACTTGCAGTAAATTCTGGATTTCACTTAGCTCTGAATCACAAAGATAATGATCAAAGTGCTCTACAATGAAAGAACAGAATCTAATTAACTGGGGTCTCTTTATCTTGCTTTCGGCTTGCTTCTGTGGCCTTTGTTTAATCGCTTGAGCATGTAAACCAATTAGAGTTTGAAATTAGCTAAACTGTTTATCTCAAGATACACCCAGATACTAACCACTGGTATGAAGGATACTGCTCTTTAGATTGCCGTGTTTCTTTGAAAAGGTAAGGTGCAATGAGCCAGTAATGCCATTTAACATTTTGTATGGTGGTCATTTAACTTATCCAAAACAGTGCCATTGTCTACAAGAAGACTTAATTGGGTTTAAAATAGCTCAACTGAATTAAAATCAGCAAAGCTATAAGGTTTATGATAAACTTAGAAAATAACTTAAGCTGGCCAAATTACTTTGCGAAGCTGCATTTGCAGAGCGGAATGCTTCTGTTTTGAGCAATTTTGGTTTTAAGAAGTTCTAGATTACGAAGCAAAATGTAAATTTTCCTAACAGTTTCACAAGAAAACTGTTTTGTCTACTTCCTAAAAGCCTGATGTCAAACTGTGTGAGAAAATATTACAAGGATTAAAGATGTGAAATTCCTAATGATTATACTTGTAGCCTTCTTGCCTGTCTTTTCTTTTCATTCTGAAATAACTCCATCGTGTTTGAACAAGCCAAAGCACTTCCATACTCATAAGAGATCCTAAAAGCTGCAACTGACAGATAATTCATAACTATGTGTTAAAATCTTGCAAGTCGATGTTGGTTTTGTGGGAAGGGATGTCTCTCATTGCACTGGATGACAACAACCATCAATTTCCCCAGAAAATGGGGAAGAATGGAATAAAAGCTGGGGATACACAGCCTACAAAGATAACCTTTTCTTTTTCTTACTGCACTTTCCTCAATTTATGGAGATACAGTAACATTTCTTCTTCATGCGCACTGACTAGACTCCACAGTTTATTCAGAAACTGAAAAAAGGACACAGTTACTAAATGTTGGCATCCCCTTTTATTTCCTTATAGCAGATATAAAATCCAGGGAAGAACAAATCAGTGAGATCAAATATGGATTCATGAAAGAGAATGTTCTACAAGAAAACCTCTTGGCCTGACTCTACATTCTTGGCACACTGTAAATGCACCAATAACTTGAAAATGAGAGTCTTTCAAAAAGAGGTAATGAAAGACTTCACACATGAAAGCTCACAAGAATCTGTAGGACACAGTTATAGATTTATTCATCAAATGAAATGGGCCTTATGCTGGATACACACACACACATGTATGTATGTATATATATGTTTCAAAATGTATGAACCTTAGAGTTGGGGTAATATTCTTTGAGCTACAGTATTAATAATTTATATAGGATTTATAATCTACTAAGATGTCTATCTCTTTGTTTGACCTTACATGTAATGTAGAAGTTCATATTTCCTATTTTGAATGATTGAGGTTTTATGTTTTAGGGAATCCAAGACTGCTTGTAAACAATGGATAAATTGTAAATACCCATCACTAATTTCTTTTCCCTAGTGTATTCTTTCAATTACAAATCAATCAATCAATAAAGTAAAAGAACTGTGTTTATTGTTAGATCAATCATACATCTGAGGTTCAATTTGCTGGATCAAACAGTTTTCATAAGTTTCTTTGACTTGTGTGTATCCATAAGGCTTTTGTGTACATAGTAAATAAAAGGCAAATTATCTAGAATGTAATCTGAGATGGGGAGGCAATAGGCTTCAGGTGAACCATAGCAAGACTAAATGGCTTTGGATCCATGGAATTTCAAGATCCTGGACTTAATTAACCTAGTTCTGGATGGGGTCGCACTACCAGACACAGACCAAGTGTGCAACTTGTGGATTTTTTGAGACTTGTGACTTTTAGTGCTGTAAGCTTCCCATAGTTGCTTTGAAATGAGATGGGCGGAAAATAAATTTAATAAATAAAATAAAAATGTGGGCACTATGTAAATATCAGAGTTTTTCTATTATTGGCCCTGAAGGAATTCAATTGTGTTTCTTTGCCTTCTACTAATGATGACTGGATTCAGTGTGTGGGTAGTAAGATTATGAAAGTGACTTCTAAGACTACCGTTTTGGTATGAAAAAAAAAGGTTTCCTATATTTTTATAAAAGCCAGAGAAACTCAGAATACGAAATTCTCCCAGTAATGATGTAACTGGAAAAGCTTATTGCATGGAAGCTTTAGGAGTACATCAAAGCTTCCACAGAGCTCTGGAATAGAGATATATTGTGTTTTCCATATCCAGCCAATGTCAATTTGCATCCTTATGGATGAGGATCAATAAACTGTCACAACTAGAAAATTTATGCATTTTCAAAATGATACTGCAACTGATATTTATATGTACAAATCTATGAGAATACTTCATTTTAGAATGATTTTCCTCCGGGATTTTCATGGCAGACTTTTGAAATTCACACTGTGCACCTGCTTGTACTTTATATTTGCAGGAGACCCATGCCAATAACATTTGCATAAGATGACTGAAATAGCATGACAAAATACATCATCTTTTTCTTTTAAAAAGCAATATTTAAATTCTGCATTTTGAAAATTATTTCATTATTTTGATTTTGGAAGTGGATTTTTGTTCATTTGTTTCTTTGTAAGGAAGGGAAAGTACCTTATGTGACATTATTATATCCTGATACCTGCAGAGACTTATCTTTAAGGACTATGATTATTTCAGTAGAAAAACACATCTGGATTCTGAAACAAGCCAAGAAAAACAATATTTTTGGCTACTTCTAAGTAAATTGCTGCCAAGCTTTTCTTTGACCATTATGTGTACAGCAGCTGTGAAGAACAAAATGGGAATGTGCTTTAATTACATTTTTATTTTTAAGAGATATTGGGTAATTTTCCTGTTCTCTTCAAATGTTTATTACATTACACAATTCCTAGTTGCTATTGTTTTAAAAAACTTTTTACATGTTTAGTTATATGCTTCTGCAGTGATATTCTTTAAACGTGGCATCAATGTGATAAGATAAATATAATTTTGATACATTAAATACCCAACCAATAAAACATTTTCTTCATGTAGCAAACTGGAATTATGTCATTAGTTTTTACAGTTTGGTGAAATACTCTAAAGTCCTAATTCCCAAGATTAGACTTAAGGATACTTTGTGAAAAAGACCAAATATGCTTGGAGCACTGCAAAAGAACAGGTCACCATGGTCTTTCAAGTAATTATCTGAACATTCACATAATCCACCCATTCTTCCTTAAATAAAGGAATACCCCATTTCCATGCATTGTTAACTTGAATGCTGAACTAGGAGGGCAATAATCATTCAGTTTAGCATGGTTATCTTTCTATAATGAACTTAAGTGATTGCCTATGCACTGATCTGAGAATAAAAGCAGCTCTGAATCAGAGTCTTCTGATTCCAACTAATTTATTGCTTTCTGATGGATAACATTGGTTGATTTGATGGCCCTGCAGTTTCCTTTAAAAGCCTATGTGGCCATTTACTCTTCTTACTCCTCTTTTAACAGAAGAGCTGGCAAAAAAGATCCAATTTTTAATGAAATGTGTTAGCTGGACAAAGTGGTACCCATCTTGCTCTGATTTTTTTTCCATTTTAAGAATAATTATTTCTTAATGGTACTGCATTAATGGTGAAGATGACATTCTGAAGAAGGCAGACAAGTACCTGTTGCTTGTTGGGTGTCATATGGGTAACGGGTAGTCAATTGCCTGGTACTGTTGTATGACCTGTTATCTGGGTCACAATCAAGGTTGGCTATTACTAAACAGAAGCAACATTAATTCAATTTAAATGTTCATTTATTATATAGATCAGTGATTCTCTACCTTTCTAATGCCGTGACCCCATAATACAGTTCCCCATGTTGTGGTGACCCCCAAGTGGGTGTGGCCACCAATAAGAAGGAGTAGGACAGCTAGGGAAAAGGGAAAAAATGGCGGACAGCATGGTTTGGTGACCCCCGTGAAATGGTCATTCGACCCCAAATGGGGTCCCGACCCACAGGTTGAGAACCACTGATATAGATAGTAATTGTTTAACAATGCTAATTGACACCAGAAACTCCATCATTAAGTGGCACGGTTGTAAGTTAAAAAAAAACACCCCATCATACTTAGCATTGGCAGTTCCAGAAGTCCCATTAAGTGAGAACTCTGTGGGTTGTTCAGAGAAGACCTCGTGTGACTATGACTTCCGACTTCCATTGACTTTGCTTGTGGGAAGCAGCAGAAAAGGTTACAAATCACGGTCCCATAATTGTGAAGACACTGTAATGTTTTTCAGTATGAGGCCCAGTCATAACTACCACTCATTCAGCACTGTTGTAAGTTTGAATGACCCAAAGGAGGATCCAAAGAAGAACAGAGACTCTGATACCTATGCATCTACTTTGTGGACTCTTGGAAGCCTATAAAGGCACTAATAATAAGAACCTCTTCTGAGAAAAAAAAGAACACCAATGGCAATGGATCCAAGCAAATAGCAGAACAAGCAACATTTTAGTTTTGGATGTTCCCATTGGAAGGAAAAAAAATGTGAGAATGCAATGAGGTAGGGGAAAAAAAACAATGAGCAACTGAGCTTGCTCATATGGCAGGAAGATATATGGTAGCTGGACAGGCTTGAGAGAAAAATGAAACCTTTATTTCTTGGCATAAATAGTGGGCTTCTTGGCTAGAATCTTATCTGATAGCATATTGTGCGCAAGCACAAAACCTAGGGAGGATGTGCAGAAAATTCAGACTGATGAAAAGAGCTTATGGTGCTGCCCTGCACCATTGCTTTCATCCATTCTGATTAAAGCAGCAAGATCCTGCAGATGCCATAGCAGAAAAGCCATATGTGTGATGCACCAGGACCAGGATGAAGAATCGAGACATAATTAAGGGGCCAGGCCAGTTAAGTGGTTGATTCATTTTTTTTAACCACAAGATTAAAAACAAACTTTATCTCAGAATTTAAAAGAAGAAAGAGAAAGAAACCAGTGTTGTTTTCTTTAATTAAAGACAAAACTGGAATGATGCTAAAAAAAAAATCATCCTAGATGTGGGAATTATTGAATATTTTGCATCAAATATATTGTAATGATAGTGCCTTAAATTTTAATCGCTATGTATAACTGAAAAGATATGACAATGGCTGACTTCAGGCACATGTGCTAAGAAATATAATACAAAAGGAAAAGAAATGGGGTCATGGGAAGCATAAAATAAAGGAAGATCAGTTAAGTGTGTGCTCAAAGCATTAAGCCCCAAGCTTTTAAGAACTAAGTTGAAACTAAGGTGGATGATCTGAAAAATTGAACATATGCAAAACTTTCAGGGTCATGGCAGAGAAGTCTCACTTCTATGCTTCTGTATATAATGAGATTTGGAGACAAGAGAGCAGCATGTTAAGGAAGACAAAAACAAGAAATATTGCTAACAGTGATAGATTTGTTCACTGTTCATTAGGATTATGGAAAGAAAGGTTTGTGACTGGCATGCTTAATGCATGATGACCTCTTTGCTTGAAGTGGAGATAGATAGATAGATAGATAGATAGATAGATAGATAGATAGATAGATAGATAGATAGATAGACAGAACTAGTAAATAGGACATGCATATCTATCTATCTATCTATCTATCTATCTATCTATCTATCTATCTATCTATCTATCTATCTATCTATCTATTTTGCATAGCTATTCATATTACCAAAAGAGACTCTGGATGGCACACAACAATCACATCTTACTGCTATTTCAGTATTTGGATGAGACATATGGAGGAACAGTTTAGAAGATTCACACTACTTCCTCTGTAATGGAGTGAGTTTTAGTATTGCAATGGATGCAAAGCAATCTAATTTATGGAACAAACCAATAAAACTTTAGTATTCTGCATACTTCAGTTATTGTGATAAAAATGTCCCAGATTAAAATCTGAATAAGAAGTTTGGAATCAGTACTCAACTCAAATAGCTGCATTAAAAACATTGAAGGGGAAACTTCACAGAGAAATGGAGTGTCCTATAAAATATAGTTTTTAATACATTAATGCATTGAATATTTTTACATTATATTAATATCGAGCTGTGTGAACTAGAGTGGCCAAGATTACTATAGAAAAACAAGGATGTGCATAAACTTTGTAGATATTAGTGTAAAAGCCATTGTATAATTATCCCTAGGTATCTACTGAAATTCAGGTAAGACTGAGTTCATTTGGTACTCAATATCAAAGATAGTACATAGTGAATAAATCTGAGGTGTTAAGAGGCATAAACTCTTCTACACAATAAATAACATCTGGCCAAAAATTAACATAGTACTTACTAGCAGTGCTTTTTTTCTAAAAAAAAAAAAAAAAAAGAAAGGTGCCAGAATTCACACACGTCATATAACCCGCCTTGCCTACCCTACAAGGTTCCATCCAAAAAAAAAGGTGCTGGAACGCCGTTCTGAGCGTTCTATGAGAAAAAAGGCCCTGAGTACTAGTAACAATGTCCTAACTCAAAGTGAAATAAAGAAATCAACAAGAGGAATCAAGTATAACTGTGGCACTACTTTGGCACACAGAGTAGATTCACATATAATCAATCATAAGGGACATTCCTAAATAGAATAAGCTAAGTCAAACAAGAGAATGTAATCAAATGGACTATCCAGGACTATTATATAGTTTAATATTTTTAAACATTAAGAGCAAAACTGATGAAATACTAAAAATAAATGTCATTTAGATTACTACATTTCTTGCATTTTTTACTCAAGGATTGTAAAATTTCAGCTGATTGGTGCTATATTTCAAAGAATATATCATTTTTTGGGGCGAGCTTTTGATTTAATAAGATCATGCTTCCAGTTCTCATTGGTAGATACCAATATTTATTTGGGATATTATGACAAAGGAATAACAGAATGTAAGGATTACTTAACAACCACGCTTTTCGTTCTGGCATTAGTTCCTGTGTGACTCAAATATTTAAAATATAGTCTTTTACAGTGTGTGTCTGTATGATCTCAAAGGAAAAGGTGTCAGTGAAAGGCTAAAGGAAGATAAGCTAGGAAACTGTTTGCATGTCAGCATTTTTAGTCCATTTTCTCTTAATGGACACTGGAAGCACACAAAGAGCCTGTGGAAGAACTCTGGGATTTCAGCAATGGACTTTATATATTCCAAGTGTAAACTGTTCTATTTATTGTTTTAATATGTGAAGCACCTATACAGATAATGATCCTTCCTAAAGGTGGGGAATCCCAGAAGTTACTATACATGCTCTTCAGTTGATTTATTTCCTTCAATTAGAAAACAAAATTAAACACAACTCTCAATGTCCAAAAGAAGTGCCTAGAGGCCATTGGATATAATTATTTTCATTTAGCCCCTGCAATGTCTTAACAGACTTAGCATTTTTAGATCACAGCACTGGGACACTGGAATCATTTTCCCAACCTTTCTGAGGAGGGAAAAGGCAGCAAAGGTAGTTAATGAATATGGATAAATTTGAGCAGAGCAAATGAAGAAAAACAAGGTCACCAAAAGTTATGCTGAAAAGCATCAAGCTCTTCTTGCCATCAATTATCACTGGAAGAAACCATTACACTGAATATTCTGTGGAGTCCTTCATGTTCTCTGAGTTTTGTTTTTTGCTTCATTACCCAACTAGCGAACAGATCAGTGCAAGTTTATTTGTTTCTTTCCTTTCTTGCTTCTTTCTCCTTATTTGCCATGTCTTTTACATTTACATATTTATTTGTTAGTAGCTTGTGGCTGAAAAGCAAAGGCAATAGTTATTTAAATAATAAATTAAAAAAACAAAAGTTATCTAAACAAGCGGGCCTACAAAGGGGATCTGGCTATAAACACAAAGCCTATTATCTTAAAAGTCTCTTTATCTGATCCAAGTAATGAAACTTTTCATAACTTGTTCTAAGCCTCCTCCCATTATATTCCAAACAAAACCCCCAATATATAAAGTGAGATAGTAAATCATCATATTTCCTATCATTAATGAAACATACGGTACATAAAATGAGGATTTCCTACATGCACGACTAATAGGGAGAATCCAATCAGGTGAGACCTTTCTTTCCACTTATTTGTTTTCTTTTCTCCTGACATTTCTTCTAAAAAAAACCAAAAGTAATATGCAAAATCACCAATCTTTTGTGATTTTATTTATTTAATTTATTTATTAATTTTTTATGCCACCCATCTCTCCTATAAGGCAACTGTGCACTGCTCTCCTCATTTATTTCATGTCATGCATGCTTTCAACCTAGAGCATTGAATAAAAGATAAATGTAAACCAAAAGAATGTTGGTAAAAAAAAAAAAAGCACCAGGAGAAAATACAAGTAAGTCCTCAGCTTATGACTACAATTGAGCCCAAAACCTATGTCGCTAAGTGATTTTTTCCCCATTTTACAACTTTTCTTGCCACAATTGTTAAATGAATCATTGCAATTGTTAAATTAGTAACCTGGTTATTAAGTGAATCTGTCTTTCCCATTGACTTTGCCTGTCAGATGGTCAGAAAAGGGGATCACTGTCATAAATATGAACTAATTGCCAAGCATCCAAATTTTGATCATTGTGACCACAGGGATGCTGCAACAATCATAAGTGTGAAAAATGGTCATAATTCATTTTTTTCAGCGCTGTTGTAACTTTGAACAGTCACTAATGTTCTAAGTCGAGGACTACCTGTATAAGGCTTTTAAGCTGAGTGTGTTTGTGTGTGTTTCAAAATGACAAGGAAAAGAAACCATCTTTATATTCAAGTCCAGCTATTTCCAGTTTAGTATATTCAGTGGAGTAAATCCAGCAAATTTATATTCATGCAATGTTGAAATGGGCAAGCAGTGTTCACAGGCTTGCTAAATTGTCTACCTTGATTTTTTTCCCCCTAGTCATCAGTGTTCTGGAAAAGCTTTTAGAAACCACATAATAAATTGTCCCTGTGTCATTAAACGAGACTGATGGAATTTTCTCTGCTTATAAGGCCAAGATTGTTTCCAGTGTCAATAAGCAGCACTGATTATCAGTTTCTCAAAATAAGAGAAGACATAATATGATTGAAAATTGGTGATATTATATTCCTATCAATAAAATAATAAAATATGATTAGAAATAAACACTGCACTGAAGCTCTTCATAGCAGAGTAGATAGATAGGAAATGACCTCTAGGCTAAGAGCTGTGCAGTGCATAAAGAAAATAATGTTGCCTCTACAGTATATTCACATATCATTTTTTCCATATTTCTGAAAACTAATACTCTCTATATTTCTAATATAGCCAATATTCAAGTTAGCAAAGGGTTTTCACATGTGTTTCGGCTCTAGGGACACAGCAAAAACTCACCTATGGCACTATAAGGTACTTAGCTTCATTGCAAAATATTGTTTTTAGAAAGTATCTTGATGTACAGGTTTAATTTTGATTATTATAGAAAGCAGGAAATAAAAATGGAAAGGACAGGAAAAAGTAATGATTCTAATGGCTTCAAACACTTCTTAAAACAGACAGAATAATCCAATTTACCATTAAAATTAGAGAATACCAAACACAGTAATTGCCAAAATTCAACAAAGGCACTCAAAGGGACAAAAATAACAAACAAGACATAGTAAAAAAAAAACACCTTTGATTTGCTAATTCTCTAACCATTAAGAGTGGAACTTATCATTGTATGTCCAAAAGCGTCTCACAGCATTACAATTCCAGTAATCAGCCATCTGATATAACCTGTTTTGCACATGCAAATCATTATTTAATATTACAGCAAACAAGTGATGAAAAAGCAAAGGTAACCTAGCTGTGAAACAATTACCTGAACAGCCAGACTGTTTTATTGCTTGTAAAACCTACAAGCAGAAGTTACAATGGAAAGAGAACTGTAATAGGTAATCTGCACAAAAATCCATTTTCATATTCCTGCTGGTTTCAAAAAATAGCAATAACATATTTTTTTTGACTAAGGAAATGGAAAGTGCAATGATGGGAATGCAAAGTCAAGAAAGACGAGGGAAAGTGAGAAAATGAAATAGCATTTAGAAAGTTGGATGCCTAAACGAATGAAGATAGCAGGTGGAGTAATGATGGCACTTAAAAAACATGCTGCAGTTTCAGAGAGGAGGCAATCTTGGTTAACCATTTGATTTCCTATTTTTCAACAATCAGAGAATGTACCAGTATTCTAGTTGTCAGTTTCATGAAAATAGCTACACAGCTAGGAAGCATATAGTTGGAAATATTATTTCAGAGCTGTACTAATCAGAAGAACTATACATAAAAGAAACCCAGACTCTTCAAATGATTTAAATAATAAATGTGTGAAAAGCAGGGATAATGGCCATTATCTCACCAATGATTTTAAAAAGTCTTTACATCATAATATGACCATAGTTATGTTATGACCTTTTTTGATTATACTGAAATAATGGTGAGTGCTTGGCAGTATAAATCACTAATGAGGAAATGGCCTCTTTATTAGAAGATCCAAAAAAAATTCACTAAAGTTTATTTATTTATCATATTTATTTAATGCTTCAACTTGATTCTATGTAATTGAAGTTGGTATGTTCCCAAAGTAGTTTTTTTTAAACAAACAAATAAAATTGATGTCATACGTTGATGTTCTAACTTGTTGATGTTTTGATGAAACATACAAACTTGAGTAGTCTTAAATAAATAAAAAGCCTGCATACTGCAACATAAAAATTAAATAGAAAATGGAATTTTGAATTTACAGTTCCAGTCTGGGCTTTAAAGAAGATTTGAGTATATTTTTGGATGATCGCTTGTTGTTGTTGTTTTTAAATAGTATTTCATCAGCCTCCTACAATACCAAGATTTCCTTGACATTTTTTTAAAAAAAGTTTGCTTCACTGATAATGAGTGATGTGTATCATCTCTTGGAAATTGTCTTTTTTACCATTTCAGCCTATTCAATACCTTCCCTCTTCTTGCTTTAAATATCAGAAGCCACATCAAGCTATGAACCAATCACAATTTGTTTAGGAAAACTAATTACACTTATACCAGCTACTACATTATTATTTTTTCATTTTATCAAATATTTCTTAATTAAAAGTTGTTAATTCAGTTGCCAAGAACAGCTAGAATGGTAGAATTGTTTAGAAAGGATAGACTACTTCATTTTCTTTCTTATTAAGGTACTGTACAAATGGGTATGTATACAAACACATGCACAGTTTCCAGGGATAATAGATATTTCAGTGATATGCAACTAGCTGTTTTTATTATTCTGCTACAGATGACAAGTTTTCTTTCCTGATTGCCCTGTTCCCTGATGAAAATACTGTTTCCTAGCTTGGGCAATTTCAGCAGTTCTTTGCACCACCTCATTAATCACCCAAGTGTCATGTGTTATCTTACCTGCAGATGTAATTCGTCTTGCAAGTATCTTGTAAATTCAGGCAGTTTGGTTTCTCCCTGTCCTCATAAGAACATGCAGGAACAATAGTCTGTCGCCTTCTTTCTGTACATGCAATATCTCGGCAGGAACAGAAGAGCATTCCATAACTATGCTTGGGGGGAACTTTGTCAAAAAACTGCCTTAGGGCCTTGTGACACTTCCGCTTGTTGCAGATTTCATTAGACACGCTGTAGGTACAGGGTGTTATGTACGCCGATCGATATTTCTTGCAGGTATCATTCAGGTTACAGGCTTTTGCAGCATCCAGACAGTTGTTCCCTTTCGAAATGACAGGCTCCGCTGCATTTACAAAAAGAAAAAAGGAGAGGAAAAGATTATTGCAGCAAGTTGAAACTTAAGTCGGGAAATTTATGATTATTGCAAAAAATCTAAGGCAGAAAGTAGCCTCTGAAAGAAAATATATAAATGCTTAGTGCTTTTAAATTTATATACCAGCCATCTCGCAGTTTGGGGAGACTACAATCATAGTTTTGATGCTCAAGCCACAAAGATTAACTTGGAATGTAGATTAAGGGTGCTACAGAACATAGAAATAAATCTTGGCTCAGAACTGCCTACCTAAACATGCCTCAAAATGTTTGAAGCAAATTAAATAGGCTATTTATATGACTTCGTTGACATTAGGATTTCCTGTTCAGAATTAGAAGGCATGCTGAATTCATGAATAACTTAATACTACAAGGCTAGATATGAACCTACTTCAATGTTTATTTGATTCAGTCACAGTTTTTTTGAGGACCAATCTCTAAAAAAAAAAAAAAAAACCCAAACCTTTAATTGGCAAAAGATAGTTATAGCATCCTAGTAGATTTTAACATCACCACAGTCATAATTATACATTAAATCACAAGTTTATTTTGTCTACAACAGGGTGTGAGGAAATGCAAACTAAATCCAAGTATAATTTCTATATAATTTGCAGGGCATATAATTATGCAATATAGGCATGGTAGACATTAATTACTATACGATTACAGAGTAATTATATGCCTATTTGTTTCTAGAAGGCAAATGTTATGCAAAATGCCTTAAACTATGCTGCCTGCAATAAGCAGTTACCAAGATTCTGAGCTATTACATGTCAAAACATAGATTTATATTGGTATATTCTAATATTGCTAGCAGTCTTAACATGTTGCCTGCAGTTAAGAATGAAACAGGGGAGTAGGGCCTCATCTGAGATTTTTATCATCTTGCCACTTTATCCTCAGCCACAAGGATGCATAAGTCTCTCAAAAAGCAAAGCTTCAAAAACATAATAGAACATAAGTCTATCCTGCTGGTCTTTCCCAGTTGCATTAATCAAGAACCAGGGTCTATTTTGATCTCTTTACAGGTAGGCCTTGACTTATGATCACAATGGACCCCAAAATTTATGTTGCTAAATGAGACATTTGATAAGTGAGTTTTGCCCATTTCACAACTTTACTTGCCACACTAGTTAAGCGAATCGCTGCAGTTATTCAGTTAGTAACACAGTTGTTAAATGAATTTGGCTTCCCCATTGACTTTGCTTGTCAGAAGGTTGCAAAAGATGATTACATGACCCCGGGACAAGTGACATGTGACCATGGAGATGCTTTTAAGTGCTGTTGTAACTTTGGTCACTAAACAACTTGCCTGTATTTTTAATGCATATTTGTTAAAGTTTATATTTTTTTAAAATAGCCAAGAAAAAGTAGTCACAGTCAGGCATTATTGCTTTAACTTCAGGAAAAAGATGTGCATGCTTTGGTGAGACTGAATGAATACTTGCATATTGTCCAAATAAATCTTTTTTTGCAGTAGAGAAACTTAAACAGGACTCAAGGTGAGGAAGCTGAGCATGAAAACAGAATGTACGGGGGAAATGAGGGATCACCTCTACAGGTGCAAGCAATAATAAAATCCAATGAGGCTATTAACAAATAATAGGAAATATTATTTGGTAAACATAATATATGTGTAGTAGCATTTTCACTGACACAAATTCATGGATTTTTTGGTAATAAAATACAATGGAAAACATAAGGATTGCCACGCCACATATAAGCCTACAGTAAAAGCAGATATTAAATCTTTTTGATATTCTATGTCTGCCAAGAAACATGAAGATATTAAAAAGAGCATATGTCCTTTTTGAACATGTTCTTTATGCATCAGCAAGTACCATTAATAGAAGTAATTTAGACTTAGGTTCTAAATTAATGTAATAATCCAAGATATTTGACATCTAGCATCTGAATCATGATAAATATTCAGATTCCTATCAGGTCCCAGAAATGGTCTCCTTCTACCAATACTGAACTATTATTGGTGCCTTGTAGGTATGACATTTAAATTATATGTTATGTTTAAAGTTGACCTAGAACCAAACAAATTAATTATTTGCTCCAAAAAATATTTGTCATGCATTTTTCTAAACTTATTTGTTTGCTTGCAGATGTTTCATTACTAGATAACAATTTTTTGTAACTGGTTTGTAATTTTTTTGTAATTACAAATTACAAAAATTTGCGATATATCACATTTTAATTATGTAATACATCTTTCTACTTGGCTAAATAATAAAAACGGTTTGCAAAATTGCCCACGTTAATACTTTCTTGGCTAAAATATATAACATTACTATAATATTACTACAATGATCTGTACATTCGATTCTGTTCTTGTCAAACTAGTTTAACCAATATATTGCTTATAACTATTTTTAGGTTTTAATCCCTTAATTTTTTTATAAATAAATCAAAGCAACCATCATACTTATACTTGTTCTTTGTCCTATTTTTTATCATTAACAACAACTCTGTAAATTTTTTATATGTTCAGAAAACTCAAAAGACTCATTTTCTGATAAACTTAACAACTGGATCTTCTCCTGATTCTTCTGAATCTTTTGATTCTGAATCGATACTAAACTTCAATTAATAAAGCTAATGTGTACATTGCCCTGAGTATTTCTTGGTGCATTATAACATATAAATTGGAAATGAGGCTACTGGAGACTAATTTTTAACAAATCATCTCCAGTTTTAAGTGAAGGAATGACATGGGCTACTTACACCACTGAACTAACACTGATTCTTCCATGGAATTAGAATGCTCCAACTAAAGATTTTCCATTGTGAAATTAAATCAGGAATGGAAAATCTTTGTTCTTTCTATGTCTTTGGCTTCCACAACTAAACTCAAACTGAGTGATGAAGGCATTTGTAATCCAACACTAGGATTTCCATCACCGATATAAAAGTTATATTTTTAAAGAAACAATGAAGTCGTTTGTTAAAGACAACTACAACAAATTAACTGGCTGAAATCTAGTATGTGGAGGCAGTGCCAGTCCTTTTATCAGTTATTTTCATTCCAGAACAGTAAGTTCCAGTGCAACAACAACTGTAGCTCGAACAGTGACTATAGAAACAAAATGTCAGACTTATCAGGTAGATCAGACAGGACAGATAAGCTTATTCTAATTCATTGTAAAGCTACATTAGCAGAATCTTAGAAGTCTGAATTTACAATTCTCCACCATGACGTTTAAAGCCCAAGAACTTGCTCCTGGCACTCTTGCTCAAACCATTTTGTAGCCCTGGCATTCTTATCTGAATGATCTCTACACAGCATCTCTTTGCTCGGTTTCCCAAGACCATTCCCACATACCATTAAATGTATGGGTATGTTGCTTATTTGTTTTTTATTGTTGTTGTTTCTCTTATCATTTTCTACCCCCATCCTGATTGGCACAATTATCACTAGGAAGTATTAACATTCTTGTGGATTGTCCTATGAAGGAAAGTAGCCTGGCAAAGTTCTTTCAAATATCTAGCATAATCTACAGCATACACTAGCTGTCTTCACCTAATGTTTAAATCAGAATGTCTTTATACTGTATGGGGAAATTAACATCACATCTGGCATCTTAGAAAAATATGTCTTTAAAAGAATTGCAAGTATATGAACCAGAAAAATATTATTCCATGCGTTGCAATCCCTTTAGAAAATCTATATGTGATCTGCAAATTTATGATTAGCCACAACTGAAATTGTACAAAACATTAAAGTATTTAATGTTCAGAACAATCACACCCCTTAATTTTCAGAAGTGTGTGCAGATGCAAGTCCCATTAACTTTAGTTTGGAACATGCCTAGACAATACTTTGAGGACATTTCTGACAGTTATCAGGTGATTTATACTTTATTTCCTTCAAAACTATATAATTTTTTCAGTGAAGCAGATGTTCAGACTCAATGTTTATGAAAATCCATGTATCTTCCCCAGTTACACCTGTTATTTTGACTGCACATAAAATCATTTGAGCATATTCGGATTAAATAGTTAATTGGTTAACTAGCAGATTTAGGACCAGTGCACGATTGTTTTCTTTGGTTCCATGTACACATAACACAAGAGTAGTTAATCCTTAAGAAAAAAGATATAACTTATCCAAAGTTGGGCACTTTAAACCCTAATGATTTCAAATGCAAAGTTCAACATGACACTAAATCTCTTTTCATAAGACAACAACAATGGCATGTCAAAATATTTCTTTTGTAGGATGGTGCTTATAACATAGAAGAACATTCCCAACTTGGCACTGCTTAGATATGGTAGGCTATTATTCCCAGAGTTTTTAGCTTTAGGCTTGTAATTTCAGAAGCTGCAGCCCAAACATAGCTAGAAAATGCTACTTTATAGAACCATAATGTCAGGATTTTCTACCTTTGCTTTATTTGTTCTATTTACTGATGGTAGCTGATTTTTCTTCAAAAGTTCATGGATAAAATCTTCCATTCTTCAAACTAAGCCTGTCCCAATTATAATGGCCAAATATTACATCCCATGACACCTAGCTTGCTAAGTATTAAAAATACAGCTAATATTTTTGGTCTGTAATGATAATTTTTCTAACAAAGAAAATCCTGCTTGTAACTGCCTATGTTCTTAGACTCTATCTTAATAATTCTTAGGCTCTTGGTTAGGACTTAATTGTTACATTTCCACCAATCTTAGGCTATGAATCTAACAGTAAAGTACCCACACACAATAATAATAGGCTATAAATAAAATAATATAAATAACAAAAAGTCCATCTAACGCTCAAATACTCCCACCATTAATCAATTTCAGCTGGCAGCTTTACTAGAAATAACCTACATCCTGTGATGATACCTTTAACACAATTAACAATATCTGCCAGGTCCTTGGGTAGTAGGTGGATAGAAATGCCAAATCCAATCTAAACATCTGGTGAACTGTATGACCAACCATAATAAACAAAACAGCAAAATAACAAAACAAAACAGTCATTTTTAACATTGGCATTTAGGTATCCCCCTCAAAGTCAGCGTGGAGTTTGAGAGTGTCTAAAACGAACGAAATAAGTAAATAAATAAATGATGTAACAGATGTTTTTCCCAAATTAATAGAGAGGCAGTAGAAATTCTTTAACGTTCAAATAATTTAAATGGGGAGAATGCTATCAATGAATGATACCCAATGACTGGTTATGGGCACTGCACTTTACTGAACATGGGAGGCATGCAAACTCCTGGCATCAGCTGCCAAGTTTAGTTTCAGATTTACTCAGAAACAGCAGGGCTAATGTTGGAATTCCTTGTTGGTATGTATTTTTATGCAACAACTACAGTAGTATTTAGCCAGCAGATGGCACTGTTTAAAAGTCTGGGTCTATGGAATATACTCTATGCCAGCGGTTCTCAACCTGTGGGTCGCGACCCCATTTGGGGTCGAATGACCATTTCATGGGGGTCACCAAACAACGCATTCCACCATTTTCCCCCCCTTTTCTTTAGCTGTGCTACTCCCTTTTATTCTATTGGCTTTTGAAAGCCAATAGAATAGACTCTCTTGATCAAAGTCTAATTCTATTGGCTTTCAAAAGCCAATAGGAATTGTCCAGGCTGTCTCTGCCCTGCTGAGCTTGCCAAAAGTCCCATTCTGCAAACAGTGCTGCAAGTTGTCTGCAGCGAAGGCGAGCTGTCTGGAAGTTTTCACCCGGCGGGTGCCTTACCTCCCTTGGGCTGGGCCAGCTGGTGGCCCAGCCGGTGGTCGGCCTGCTCCGTCTCTGCCGCTTGCCAGCTATGCCTCGGCCGGCACAGAGGGCGGCACCACGCATGCGCGGTGCTCCCTGGAAGGGAAAGTCCTCGACTTACGACCGGTTGGGTAGTCCTCGACTTATGACTGGTTGGGTAGTCCTCGACTTACGACCGGTTGGGGGTCATGACATTAAAAAGGTTGAGAACCACTGCTCTATGCTCTTTTGTTCTAAGTACAGTTTCCTGTTTCCTGTTACAATTCTATAGTTGAGCAGTAAAGCACATGGTGACTGTACTCTTTGTTTGCTCTGGTTTATGCTTTATATAAACAGAATTTTTAACAGCTAATGAAATATCAATGCATATACATTCTCTCACACGGAATTATCCTGAAATAATTCATCGGTGATTAATGGCTGGGTATACCTGCATTCTATGATTATACATCTCTATGTGGAATAAATATTTTTAAACAACCCAGACTGAACAAACTAGTCAGTTCCTATCTATTTCAGACTTCCTTTGTCAAAGCAAAAGTCAGGACATCATACCGTGCTTGTTAAGATAAATTGCTATTTTCCATTTAAAATCCATCTATATGGACACGTTTAAGAGAAGGGTGTAAACATCAATAATATACTACCAATTTAACCAGGTTTCAGGTAGCAGTTTAGTAGCAAAATATCGGTGCATATTCAGTGTTTCATGCTGCAGTAATTTCATGCTAATTAAGACATTACAGCACTGAATAATATCCATGAAATCCTACATATTCTTCAGTTCTTGGGTGGTTGCTCCTGTCATGTCTGCTCTGAGTCTATTTTCAAAGAAAAAAAAAGGGATGGAAACAAAAAGACCAAATTATCTGTCGTAACCAAGGCTCAAGTCAGGGAACAGAGGTGGAAACACAACATCTTTGAATTTTGCAGCTCCAATCAGTAATCCTAGAGTTTGAATGATAAATTCCACTAACCAATGCCAAGTGGAGGAAGAGAAACAGTTGGTTTAATGGTTAAAGTACCAGGCTAGAAATCAGAAGGCTGTGAGTTCTAGTCCCTCATTCGGCAGGAAAGTCAGTTGGGTGACTTTGGCCCAGCCATTCTCTTTCATTGGAGAAAATAGGAGGAGGAAAGAGTATTAGGTATGTTCATCACCTTGAGTTACTTATAAAATAATAAAGGCAGGATTAAAAGAAAAGAATGAATGGCAGGTGATATTAATATGTAGGCTTGGGCGACCTATTGGGTGAAATAGCTTCCCTAAAAATTAGAACAATGAGGAAAGAAAGCAAAATTTACTGCGAAATTACACATTATCAAAGGCTGGAGAGAACCTTCACTTTAGTCAACCTTGTGTCTCTGCATCTGCACCCTTTGTTTAAAAATCATTTTTATGGAAATACTGTTCTTCACCCACGCTGTTATCACTCTTCTAACTCAGAGGTTTTATGTTGTCTGTCAGTCTATTTGTTATGAAAGGCTTTTGTTTCTTTGGTTTTGAAATTTTAAGCAGAGGAGGCACCAATCTAGATAGTTTTGTAGCTGTTAACAGAAACCAGCTATATCCATTGTGGTTTCCCATAAAAGATGAGACACCTCTGAGTTCAGTTTTCAGCAAATATGGTGCACTAAAAAGGATGAAGAGATGGTGGCATAGCCCCACTAAGGGAAGTTTCTTGTGATATCTGGACAGAAGTGTCATGATTAAGAAGAGAGAGCATCCCACCACTACCTGGATAGTCAAGTGGATCAGGTGGCTTAGTGGATTTGACTGAACTACCACTCAGTTTATTCTATATTTGCTTACATAGTGGTTCATAATTTACACCTCTATTCTAGCCTAAAGCATCTTCTTTCCAGTACTGCATTAACTGAGTTTAGACTCACATGACAGAGTCTGAATGATTCTATAGCTATAATGTCTTTACACATATGTTTTACTCGATCTAAATTTTACCAGGTATCTTTCTCCTTCTGGTTTCTTACACTCTATGGGACAGAACATTCTCCTAATATATATGGATGAGATGTACATTTTCCATTTCTCACATTTTCACAAGGCTCTCATTAAAGAGAGAGAGTATTCCCAAGAAACTTAGAAAAACTACTAAACAAATGGTAGGAGGATACCTGATCCAGAGTTAGGTAACTGTCTCATATGTTACTACACTGATGATCTGCTAATCCAGAGGGAATTTAGAATGTTAAAATGTCTTCCTGTTGTGTAACTCTATACTAGAATTACAAATACATTATGTATTACAAGAACTTTCTGTATAATCAATCCTTCTAACTGAGAAATCAAGTCTGTTTCAGATGATTTCAGCATTTAACAAGTTCTCAAATGATTTTATATGAATTATCTTATAAAACAGAATATAGTTACATGTTAGGCATGTATTATACATTTTCTGCATTTATCCATTATTCAAATACTATGCCTGAAGCTTTTTAAGCTCCCTGAAGGGAAACTACATTCCAGTGTGATGTATACTGTATATAAAGGATGCCTTTCCTCTGTGGTCAATTTTTTTATATACATATGTGTGCATTAATTAAGCCCAATTTATATGCACCATGTTTTAAATGGTATAAAAGTCTAGTTCCTGCCTCATGGAACTTATAATATAACTGTGATATAAGGCAAACAATGAAGATATAGAGAGCGGTTACATTAAGACATACATAGGGAAGAAGTTATTTTTTTCTCTAAAACCAACATCATATGCATCTCATACTTTATAAATGCAGTTACTATAAATTCTGACTTATTCACATCTATTCATTTTGATCACTGATTGCTGGGAAATTATTCTTACAGGCAATCAAAGTACATTTACGAATAATAGCGAGGGAACTGAACCTATAAACTCTGTCCTTATTTTAGTGTCAATGGATCAAGGGCAACAGAATTTGGATATGGCTAAAGTGAATAAACAAGCACGGACAAGAAAAGTATAATTAAACAGAGGGAGCTTTAGTGGAAAAATATTAAATTCTACAAATTGAGGAAAATTCTGGTGAATTTGCTATTTCATATAACTAGTGTTTGTGACACAAACCTCGTTCTTCTTGGCACCTCAAAACATATTAAAATGGGCAACACCATACCTATGCTGTGCTATAAACACAGATGTATACTGAGGAGATGTAAAATATAAGTAGTTACAGCACTATACTATAACATAATTTTATTACTATATTTTATTGTCACTGTATTGTATCCCAAGCATCTGTCAGTGTTCTGCAAGGATTTCTGAACTGGGAGATTGCAGACAACAGTATGCTGGAGATATCTATCTGTCTGTTCGTCCATCTATCCATCCATCCATCCATCACCTTTATTGTTCTTTTTCCTATTTCTCCCAGATCAGCCCTGGGAAGTTAATTGGATTGAAAGAGAGTGACTAAGCCAAAGTTACCTGGATTGGTTTCATACCTAAGGCTAGACTAGAACTCACAGCCTTTTGGTTTCTAGGCCAAGTTTTAACTACTAGACCAAACTAGCTGTCATACTGTGGAGTGGTATTGATAAATTAAATGCAGGCAACTGAAAATATAAGCTTAATTATGTATGAAAAGGCTAAAATCTACTTCTAAAAGTTTGAATTAGTCTCATGTTTTGGATGCATTTAAAGATAGGAAGCCACAGAGCAGTTAATGCTCCAGAAATTTGAGATAAATGAAGAACCAAAGATGAATTTAGGCAAAATTGTGCAATGATTTGAATAAATATAGCAGCAGATTTCTATTTGTGCAACATCTATGAATTACAAACCAAGTTACAAACATTAAAATCAAATCATGAAAACAAATATAACAAAATAATACAATGTATACCGGTAAGTATTTGATCTGAATTAATGTGATACATGAATGGGTAAGTGGGAATGAGCAAGTGAGTAAAGGAAAAGTAACTGAACCATTCAGAGATCCAAAGGAAAGGAGAATGCTGACCTGTGAACATTTGCTATAAAGAGCTCTGTTTGTTGTGAATATACAATTTAAATATAAACTTAAATAGACCAAAGGAATAAATATAAAAGCATGGATGGTTTTGACTGCTTAATATGCCAGGTTAATAGAATTAGAGAAATGTATAAAGAAACATATTATATAAGGATAAGGAAAATAGGTAAGAACATTTGGCTGGGGTGCACTATTTTTTAATACAGTCAAGAGGAGACTGAGGAAAAAACTGGATATGGGACAAAAGATAAGGGAAAGAAAAGAGTGAAAATAGAATGACTACAGGAAGAGAAAGGACAAGTCCTACATAAAAAGTATTAGTAGACAGATTTCTTTTCTCAATGAAAAGAATAGTAGTTGCAAGGAAAGGACATACATAAGCTGCTTCATAGAGTGCCATAGAACTGGGTAGAATTACAATATTGGGTATGAAAAAGGATATTTGATGAAGTGAAAGAAGCTATGGATAAGAAAAAATATATAATGTTTTACGACTGGTATTGTCTGAAAAGTATAGAAAAATATAATGTCAAAAAAGAAAGGGATGATAAAGAATAAATGGAAAAGAAGGACTATCCTGATAAAAATTAAAAAAAAATGTTTCAGGCATGGAGAAAGAGAACTAAACAAGTAGTCTGCAGCAGAGTAAATGGAATAAAAATACAAGTGTGAATTATTTTGGGTGAAACTGAGGGCAAGGCAATACTGGGAGGACTATTTTAAACACTTGAATGTGAGTGACAGCACACAGAGACACACAGGTGAATGTTGAACAGTACACTTGAAACAAATGTTAGATTTGTTGATATTCAAGAATAAAAATGATTAGAGGTAAACCATACATGCCATAAAATTGTTCCAAATTGCTGGTACAGACTGCTGGTACAGACTGAAGTACTGTAATACAAAAATATCAATGTGGTTTGCTTATGCACTGGCTGTGGCAGAAAGTTGGAATAATGCCAATACTGTTCCCCTGGCCTAAAAAAATGATATCGAGGGTATCAACAAACAATTGCAAAACCGAGAGATTTATTTTTAAGTGCGTCTGATAAGCTATTTGATAACATTCTGATTGAAAGAGTACAACAAGTGATAATGGCCCAAATTGTGAAGGGCAATTGACCTTTCTGTTGGGAAGAGATTTTGTCCTTCAACAGGTCACTGAAGAACATAAAGCCACTTAGAGTTACCTCGAACTGTGAGATGGGCAGCAAATAAATTTAATAATAAATAATGAAAATGAAAGTTTGAAATTAATTATAAATGTGCTATTTGAGAACAAGCAGATGATAGTGCAGTGATGGCGAACCTTTTAGAGACTGAGTCCCCAAACTGTAATCCAAAACCCATTTATTTATTGCTGGGTGCCAGGTGGGTGTGGCCCACTGGGTGGCTGTGGCTGTGGTGTTCATGGCAGATTGGGTGGGTGTGGCCAAGGTGGGCATGATCACCTCGATGTTGCTCATGAGGAGGGACGGCTGTTGGGGGATATCCAGGGGGTCTCTGGCAGGTGGGGCAATAGGCAGGAGGCTCATCCTGTGGGGCGAGGCAAGGCAGGGCGGGGGGGGCATTGTCACAGAGCAGGGTGAGGCAATGCTGCCTGACACCATTGGCCCCTGCACACAGAAGCCAGTGAGCACATAGGTGCTAAGATGCATCCGGCCACATGGGACCTCGGCGAGTTAGTGGGCGGCTGGTTGAAGAGGGATGGTTGCCATCTCTGGGCTTGGTGCGTGTGCCCACAGAGAGGGCTCTGAGTGCTGCCTCCGGCACCTGTGCCATAGGTTCACCACCACTGTGATAGTGGACAGACATTTGCATGCACACAGAATTAAAAGTTGGTTATTGAATAGTAGAAATAAAGTAAATGGGTCTAAAAGGAAAGCTTAATAAATGTTTTTGCTTTATGCAGAGTATATGACAAAGGTATATTCCATTGGTTTTTTAATATATTTATAGAGAAAATATACGAGCCATGCCTGTGGTAATGTTAAAGATATATGGCTGTGGATTTAAATGTAGATGTAGTTTGGTATGAAGATGCCATGTCAGGCTGAGAATTTAAGTGATGTGAGGCAAGAATTAGATACCTTGAATATGTCTTGTAGAGTAGTAGCATGAAAATTAATATATCACGGATCAAGGTTTGAAAAAGGAGTGGAATTCTACATAAATAATTTTATAAATATATAATTTAACCAGAAGACTGGAAGAATGTTTAGTAAAGAGGGGTTAGTGGTGGAAAAATGTTAAAATATATAAGGCTGGTAGAAAACTACTATGTAGTATGTTATGGGATGTAAGGAATGAAAGTTTGAAGAAGCAAAAATAGCTAATTTAATTATATGGAAGTGAGAGTTGGGGATATGAAGAGAAACATAAAAGTTGATTGCAGCAAGAATGGGCTATCTAGACATACGTATAGGAAAGATGTGGTCAAGAATGAACTATTACTGAATGATTGACTAGTATCAAAGAAACTGATTTAGTCATACAGAGAAAATGAAAGAGGCTTAAAGCCACATAATAAATATTTTATAAAAGTGAAAGTCATGGTAGAACAGACTTAGTGAAGACCTCAAAACAAGAAACAAAAAAGAGTTGATTAAAAGACAAAAGACAAGGAATGAATTAATGCATGTGCCATGATTCTGATAGATGAAGCCAATTAAAAGAAATTTCCACCCCAGTCAACTCTACCCCAAACTCTCAAACTGACTTTCAGATCACATCTGTTTATTCTACAAACCAAAACATACCAGAAGAGGAATTAAGAGAGAATAAGGAGGAATTTGCTACAGTGAAAGAGATTACCACAGAACTAAGAACCAGAAATTTTTCTTCAAATCTTAAAAGTGACTTGCAGACTACATCTGACTATTCTACAAATCAAAATACACTAAAAGATGACTTTATTGAGGATACAGAGGAACTTATTTCACCTTACAAGCATCTTATCTATATTTTTGAGGATTAGAAAAAGTAAAGCCTGAGATTTGAACCTTTAAAGCAGCGAGATTTCAAGAATAAGAGAAATAGAGGTCTAATCCAGAGGATAGGAGGCTTATTACTGCCTCAAATGGCATCACAAGCAACAAAGAGAGACCTATCGGCTGAAAGGGAAGTGTTGTTGTGGAAACCTGCTTGGCAGAAAAAGAAACCTAGAATAAGACTGAAAAGAGAAATTTAAAATTATATATATTGGAATTAAGGCATCTTAGAATTACGGATTGATTTGAGGATTAAGCTCTTGACTTAGAAGTAAGAAAAATGAGTGATTATTAGAATATATATATTAAATAAAGTAAGAATGTATAATAGGAATAATAGGTCTATATGTATGGAAATTATTACATAATGCAACGAAGAAAACTGAAGAGGTGTTCTAGATCAGGATTGAATTAATAACTAATTGAATGTTATTTTAATAAGATGTTGTGTTTTGTTTGATAATATGGATGTTATTAGGTTTGATAATGAATTGGATGAAATCAGAACCTTGTCTAATGGACCTAAATGATTTAAGGTTGATATTATTGTGTCAGCTTAAAGAAATTGATTGATTGATGGATTAGATATGTATAGGATAGATTAATACTTTATTTTAACTGGGAGATATTAGTGGACGAAGGAATAAACAAGATTTATGATGAAATTAAAAAATTAGGATATATTTGGAAGGGATACCTGAATTGATAATGTGCTTATTTAAAGTTAAATTTGATTATGGTCATGTAATTGCATAAAGCTCTAAAACAGGTTTAGGATTAATAGAAATTTAAGTTAGAAATAGACTATTTTAAATATATAAGCTATTTGAAGGAAATAGAGAGGGAATATTTGATGTACCGATTGTGTTATTTACATATGTTTTGTTTTTGGATTTTCGACTGCCCCAACACCACGGTGTGTCTCGAGCACTTTGTCTTAAGAATTAAAAAGCCAATAAAATTTGTTTTTTTTAAAAAAAGAAATTCCCACCCCAGAAAGGCGGTCATAAATCACATTCACCAATTAATTCAAAATGTGGGCTCTCCTCCCAACTTCTCAGCTTGGCCAAAACTTTATCTAACACTGACCTTGAGTTCACATACAGCTGCAATTGTTACGGCTAACTGAAAATGCCCAAGCATTACCCCCTTCAGGAGGCCTGTATGCACAGCTTGGAAGGAAAAAAATGTTAGAGAAATATGATGGGTTTGTGTAAATTAATCATTTTCCTTCCTAATCCTCTCTTCCTGGCTTAATTTATTTACTTACTATTTTTTATTCTTTTTGTGCAGTTTATATAACCCTGCTTACCCCCAAAGCAGCATTATGCAAACAGAGTTGTATGTTGACTATGCACTGACAGGATCTCAGTCCTCTAGAGCAGAGGTCTCCAACCTTTTAGGCACCAGGGACCGGTTACATGGAGAGAAGTTTTTCCATGGACCAGAGGGGGCGTGGTTTTGCGTGCTGCCTGTATCCCATGGATGGGGCGTTCCTGGTTTGTGCAGCCTGGTTGCTGACATATCAGTTGCTGACATACCAATCCATGGACCAGGAGTTGGAGATCCCTGATCTAGAGAAATGTTATGTAAAGCCATGTGTACTGTTGAAGACTCCCTTGCTAAATTGTGGAATTAAAAGGAAAGCTTATTTAGTGTCCACAAAATTCCAAAATTACATACACAAAAAAGAGAGACAACATGTAACAACCCCTTGCCAATTTATAGAGTATCATTCAGTATTCCTTTTTATTACTATAGAAGTCAATTTGCAACTTGTTTCCTGTTTCTCTCGAATTTGATTAATTACCATCTTAACGTAACTACTGTTCTTTCTTATAAATGGCCTCTCTCTAAAATGCTGCTCTTGCAAAATAAAACAGGGAAAGGCTTCTAGCTCTTTTTTTAGTGCTGCAGACCTGCCTAACCTTGCTATTTTTCAAATTTATGGTCTTTTCCAACAGAGCTTGTGTGAATATTATAGAAAATCAGATAAAGTAAAGAAGGGGGTGGCTCTTTAACTGATGCCTTTGGTCTTGGGGATTTCCCCTCCCCTTCTTCTTTTCTCATTGGCTTTGTAAATATTACATTTAAGTGTATACGTTAGCATTTTATAACTCAATTTGTTGATCAGGTACACTATTTCAGAGAAAGTGCATAGCTTGCTGATTAATTTCTTCTCCCTGGGTGTACCCCACCCCGTGTCCAATACCATATTAAAGCATTAATGTAAAAAGAATCCCCCCTTGAGCAACATTTTTAGAGTATAATAACCAAGTAGCAAATACCATAAGCTTTTCTCAAAATTGTCATTCATTTCAATGGGACATTTGCTCAAGACAGAATAGTGTGAGCACAAGGCTAAATTGTTGGTAATGTTTTTTTTAAATGCATAATAGTCAAATAAAACAGGATTTATGCTAGCTCTTCCTCTTATAAT